>NW_022985702.1:0-300468 GCF_902459465.1 Asterias rubens
ACACCACACACACACGCAGCATTCGCGTAACGCGTTTACATGTTAGGACATGTCGACACAGCCGCGTAGTGAAGTGTGCCGTGCGCGCGCAGGAGGAAAATAATCAAGTTTTTAAAATAGTTCATTATTTAAAAATGGTGATGCATGCCAGCAGAAACTACTTTATTTTTATACATAATCCACTAGTCAAAATGGTAGTTCTATAATTTTATAGAATTTTAGGCCTACTGGTTATTGTAAAATAAAAGTATTGTAAACGTCTTTGTAAAAATTAATACACCAATAAGACCCTGGTAATCAAAAAGGGCGGGATATTGCTTCAGGTGCTTCAGCCAACATTGTAAGACCCTGTCATGTGATCAAAAAGGGCGGGATATTGCTTCAGGTGCTTCAGCCAACATTGTAAGACCCTGTCATGTGATCAAAAAGGGCGGGATATTGCTTCAGGTGCTTCAGCCAACATTGTAAGACCCTGTCATGTGATCAAAAGGGCGGGATATTGCTTCAGGTGCTTCAGCCAACATTGTAAGACCCTGTCATGTGATCAAAAAGGGCGGGATATTGCTTCAGGTGCTTCAGCCAACATTGTAAGACCCTGTCATGTGATCAAAAAGGGCGGGATATTGCTTCAGGTGCTTCAGCCGACATTGTGATATTGGTATACGCGGGCTCTAGATTTCTGACGGCATGAAGTTCGTGAAGGAATCATGACCACCAGCCCTGATCCCCTTGCCCGGCCCGCCCATGCACACACAAATCCTTTTTATACTCCCATGACTCAATACATCAGGTGCTATCCTTGCCACCTGATGCAACCATAGTAGGCTACATCAGGTACTTATATTGGTACCCAAGGTATAGGCCTACTTCACTTCTTTATAATCGAGGTAGGCCTATTCATAATACATCAGTGCTATACCTTGTTACCTGAAATACTTTATGGTTGTGTTGTTTTATAAGCGAGGTATTCATAGTGAATCAGGTGCTACCAATTGGCACCTGCAATACTTCAATTCTGATGTGTGTGGTTTTTTTAGGCGTAGTGCATCATGTGCTACCGTCGCCTGAGGTACTTCCCTTTGTGGTATTTTTATAAGCGTGGTATTCATAGTGCATCAGGTGCTACCTTGTTGCCTAAGGTACTTCACCTTGTGGTGTATTTTTATAAGCGCGGTGTTCATAGTACATCATGTGCTACCTTGGCGCCTAAGGCACTTTAATTATTGGTGTATTTTTACAAGTGCGGTGTTTATAGTGCACGAGGTGCTATCTTGGCGCCTGAGGTACTTCAATTATTTATGTATTTTATATAAGCGCGGTATTCATAGTGCATCAGGTGCTACCTTGGCGCCTAAGGTACTTCACTTCTTGTCTATTTGTGTAAGTAGGGTATTCATATAGTACATCAGGTGCTACCTCGTCGCCTGGGGTACTTCACTTTGTAGTGTATTTTAATAAGCGCGGTATTCATAGTGCACCAGGTGCTACCTTGGCGCCTGAGGTAGTACACGTTTTGGTGTGTTAAATACATGATGTGCTTCAGGTGTGCCAAGAAGCTGCTCAGCTGAAGGCCGTTGGCTGAGGTGAGAGTTTTAATACACGTGAGGTATGAAATGACACACATACGCTAATCCTAAGTACCTCAAGTGCCTTAAGTATAGTCAAAATCTGTATTAGCTATCACTTCAGGTACATCACTGCTTCATCAAGCACATAAGGTGTTGCTCTTCAGCTATTTCACATCGCATCAAGCTTCTCAGGTGTCAATATGCAACTACATGCACACTTCATGTGCAGCTTGTACCAATTCCCATGCACCTACAAGTGCATGAAGTGCGGCCACTTTTTACAGTGTATGCACTGCAGTTGTTGCTAAATCGTGCCGCACCGGGCCGGGGTACACTACGCCAACAGACTTGAATCAAGGCTATACGTTTTGTTGTTCTTCTTTCCATCTTCTCATTCAGAAGATCGGGTAATTCATCTTTAGGTTTGTCTGTCTGAAACTGCAGTAATTGTTTATGAATTTGTGTTCAACTCTAAACCAGTGAAATTGGATACACATACCTTTCATAGCCTTGACCTTCTGGGGACTTAAGGGAGCCCTGGCTTCGCGTGTTGATTTGTATCGGGGACACACTTTTCCCTCAACCGACCTGTCTTTCAAATTGCCAGTCCCCCAAACTGCCACAGCCAGACCTTTGACGAAGAGTGAATGCTTTTTCTGGCATTGCAGTGCATCCCACTGGATAGATGTCAAGCTGATCCCAGCACCAATTGAAATCTGTGAGTAAAAACCACAATTTATGTACACATATGCACTATACATTTACATGTATACAACTGGCAGTCTCCTTCACTCTAAGAAAATTTGACATCAAAATCGTGGTGCATTGAATTACCTGCTCAGGTATATGTACTATGTTTTGTATTCTGTAATTTAATGTTAAGTTTGAATTAGCGAAGACTTTAGTAAGGGTAGACTTCCCTTTAAATTTTCTTTTAAACATGCACTTAAAAACAAAAAACTTCTTACCATTCCATCCTCTTCAACATAATTAGAGGCTTGTGAGATACTAGCTTCACTCTCTTCAGTCGAAACAACCAGCTCCTCGGATCGTTGTTTTGCTGGTGGATTTTTAGACACGACTTGAACAATATTTCAGCCAAACAGGGTACAGAACTTTTCCAGCATAAAATAAACTGCATTGTTGTCTTCTGGGTATGGTTGACAATGAGAATTCCTTCATATTTCGAGTCAACGGATTTTAGCATGTCAGCTCTTTGTGGAACGGGACTGTTGTGGTTAAAAAACTCCTTAATTTATAATAAATCCACATCGGGAAAACATTGAATCGAGTGAAACCTTTACCTTTTTCATATTAAATCAGGTGGTAAAGATTTTTGCCATCTTGAAAAAAAAGGCCTTATTAATCAGAATGTCAGAACTTAATTGAGAGATGGTAACTAAAAAAAAATGAATTTCTGATGTCATGTACTTTCAAAAACACAGCGATAGTGAGCTGATTTTGTTTCTCAATACAATGCCCAAAATTACCTATAGGGGCTCAGGGCAGAGAAAGCATTTTGTTATTTCTTATAAATGACCAAACAGAACAAGCAAAAAATTTCATGGGTTTTATACTAATTGTAAAATGCCTCCGGCTTCAATCCTATAGTTTCAAATGAATCTAATTATAGTCAAGTCATCATGGATAGTCCACCGTACCTTTAATTCTGCTGCCCAAAAGATGTAGAAACTTTTGATTTTGATCTTCCCATAGCTTACCTTGTGTTTTTTCACTCAGAGTCTTTAATAGCTGTTGTTGGAGGTCTTATTTAAGTTTTGCAACTCAAGAACTGATGTCTTGAGTTTCTTATTTTCCTGCTCCAGCTCGCTGTTCTTGGCGTGTACCTCCTTGTGCTTTCTTTTTGATCTCTGCAACTTCGAGACACAATCACTGTGTTCACAAGTGGTCATTGGCTGATCTTCTGAAGGGAAGAGGGGCGACGCCTTCTTTTTGGCAATGTTCTCCGATATTATGGACTTTAAGCTCTTTTGCCTAGAAGCTATTTGGTCCCGTTTTTGCTCTTTCTACAATTTAAATTAAATGTAAACAAAGCTTGACATTATAAATGGTGGTAACCAAAAGCTTTCTGTGCAAGCAGTGTCATGTCGACCCTGATGACCATTTGCATAACATAAGGGGTGGGTGCATACTGCATTCCACTTAATTAGAAAGCATATCGTCAGAAAGGTTAGCAATTAAATCAAGGGAACCGATTATAAGTGAAACAACAATGTATTTCTATTATTAACTTGTTTTCTTAAAATCTTATTGATGATGTTTTTAGTTTAAGTGTTCTAAATTGATTCATTACACATTAAAGATAAAATCCTAAAGTTCTTAGAATGTGTGTCATGATTTTTGAAAGTGGTAAATGTGGTAAAAGTCTGACAAAACAGTCTTAAGCCGTGTTCAAGATCTCGCTTGCACTGGACCTTTCGGCTCGGTTAAACTAACCTGGTCAATTTAACCGGGCAGAAGTGGTTAAACTACCCAGTCGGGTCAGGTAAGTTACAAGGGAGGACAACTTCCTGGGCTGCTCGCAATGGACTTAAAATGGTTAAGTTGCCCATTTGATCGGTTAGTTTACCCAAAATAAGTCCAATGCGAACACGGCTAATAATAAAGTATCACATCAGTGATTTGCTACTAGTAGTACATAGGATTGTCTTGCAACCCTCCAGTCTGCAACCATCGGGGGATGGAGGGTTCTGATTATCGCAACTAAAATTTGGCATTTTTGTATTGTATGTAATCATTCAATGTAGTTGGTAGTATGGTTACCACAGTTAAGCCTAAGGTGTTGCTCACAAACTACATAATTTGTTTTATAATTAAATGCAACTTACACGTCCCTTGGCAGTTTCTTTTCGTGTGACTTGCTCATCTTCTGATGAGCTCTCCTCAACACTGGTATCTAGCACTTTTGGTACTCTGACCCTGGAAGCGTTCTTCTTGGCTTGCATTTCCTCAACAGAAGCTAATGGATGGTAAAGTATGTGAATACAATTTAAAAATAGAAATAACAAGCAATTACAGCAAACTAATTATTCGTAAGTACACAAAACTACCTGTCGCAGTCATTATGAGTCATAATGAGTTATTTTATTGGTTTAATCAGTGTTGTTTGATGGTAGTAATCGTAATTAGTAAATCAGGTTTCTACTTCTACTTCTACTTTGTAACTCGGCAGGATCAATAAGTTCAGGCATAAACGCCACTGTGCTATATTGCTGAAAACAGCCAAGGCTTGAGTGACTGGGTGTAGTGTTGTTTAATTCAAGGAGTATTCCACAGTGTGCTGATTTAAGGATGACCAATAAATCATGTATCAGGTTGACTTCCCCACATATACACAGTAATCTATTGAACACAGCTGGATAGATTACTGTGTAATGACTATGAGGGGAAGTAAACGTACAACCTGACACATGATTTACTGGTCAGTTAGAAACTATATAAGACTCCCCGTGAGCCCTAGCCATAGGGGTCTAACATTTTTGGTCTCCGAAACGCTTCGATACACTCTAAAAATTAATTAGTCAATTTGACTAAAAAAAAATAGTCCAGCGTCATGTCTGACACGACTAATTTTAAGTAGTCAAAAGTCTGAGCATGACTAAGGATTTAGTCAGAAATGTGACTAGTTTACATTAGTCCAGTGACTTGACTAAAAAGATGTCTCATACGACTAATCCATCAACATTTTGGCTTAGTCCAGCGACTTTTTAGATTAGTCCAGCGACTTTTAATCTTGGTCCAGTACTTCACTTTAGGTCGTTCGTTGATTTGACTAATGGCATTAGTCAAAGCAACAATTTAAATCTTGACTAGTTGGCATCAGTCAGGAATGTCTTCCCACGTTCTTTTGATGTACCTGGACATTGTGTATTGTTGCATCATCAAACAAAAAATGGAAAATTGTTCATCCAAAAACAAAATCATTTTCTAAACTGTTTTCCATGAAAGAAACCATTTAGAATTTAAGATGGATTATAAATTAAAATCTTACTAGAAAGTATACTTCGACAACTTTATACATTCTGAAAATTCTTTAATTCAAATTTAATCTCAACAAGGCATAACTAATACAATGGTGACTCAAAGTTCATTGAACTCCACACAATTTATAAATAAATAATGTGATAAAATTGCTTGTTTAAAATTAGCACACTCATTTACCCTTTACTTTCTCAAAAGAGGGTTCTTGAACCCCTACAGTTTCCCTTCAATTTTATTTATCTGCTAAAAATTCCTTCAAATATACAAGATGACATTTAAAAAAAAAGTACCAACAGAGGGTTTTTGCCCAATGTTTATGACTGTATATATTTTCTCCATATTTGTCATTATATTTTTGTCCAAATGACATTACATTTGGCAGATCTGGGGTTGTTATAATCAAGAACATCATTGTTTTTAACTGGGGGTCACCGTTGCCAGGTACAACTGCTACTTTTTGAGAAAAAGCTCCATTGACACTAATTTAAATTTACATCCCTACATCTTTATGCAAACATTTCAGTCTATTCAAAATGCATTTTTTCTTAACACAAATGATGCCCAATGATGTAAGAATTATGATGTTCAAACTGAGATTATCAAATGGCTATAAGAGATAATGACATCCTGAATCACACGTGTTGTAAAAACATGGATATAATGCCTCTGTTCACAACAATATTCAAGGAAAACTATTTACTTTCCTATGTTTCAGGTTACCCCCCCTCCCTATTTAAGAAGAAAACTTCCAACGAACACTGGAATAATACAACAACTGTCAAGTCAATATTTTGCCAGAGGCCCATTCACTATTCCAAAGGCACCCTGTCAAAACTATTTGAAGTGAATTGTCACAAGTAAGATTTAATTCTTAGGGTAAAGGTACGATACAGGATTGGCTTTTGGTTGGATGCATTCAATTCAATTACATCTTAAAACAAACTTGTGATTTGTATCAAAATCGTTATTAATGTTATAGAGAAATCAATGAACAATGGTTATTTTGTACACATATGGTCAATTTGGGTTGTTAACAAACAAAATCAGATGTTGTTTGTTTTTAGATTATCAGGTAGTTTTTTCGAATATGCCCTTATTTCAGGGGGAAACATTTCACAGTCCTAGTACTAACTTCATAACCATTAAGCTTTCAAACAGAAATTCAACAATTAAAGTATTTGAGTGATCCTTATCAATCCTGTAATGTACCTTTAAGAAGAATATTCAGTTTATCTTAACAAGACATAATGCTTTGATCAAGAGGAACATGCTAATTAAGTGAAATGCAGTTTAACTTGGTTTATTTTAGTAAGACACAATACTTTGAGAGGAACATACTAAGTCAAATGCAGTAAAACTTGTTCATAGTAAGACATAATGCGTTTATCAAGAGGAAAAATACTGATGAGTCAAATGCAGCTTAACTTGGTTTACTTTAGTATAAACACACAATGATCTGATCGAGGGGAACATACTGAGTCAAATGCAGTATATGTACATGTAACTTGTTTATCTAGTAAGACACAATGCTTTGATCAAGAGGAACTACTGAGTCAAATGCAGTTACTTGGTTTATGTTAGTAACACATTGCTTTAACCAAGAAAAATGGTCACAGTCAAATGTACCTATTCAGTTTGTCCAGGCAAGATATAACACTGCGGTCGAGAGGAATATTGTCTTGGATGTTCAGGACAATTTTCTAGAAAAAAAACAAAGTTTTCCTGAGGCATGTGGGATAAGCCAAATTGAAAACATAAAAGCTGGCTAAATACACTTTCACCGATGTCAGGAGACAAGTGGAGCTGCTGACAGCCAACCCATCAATGATCACGTCAAATGAAGTGCAGTCCTCAAGTCTGTTGTCATTACCCTCAATGACAGGCCAAGCTGTCCCCTGTATATGAAAAAATAAATACTTTTAATTAGGGAATAACAGTGTGTTAATTAGGGAATAACAGTGTGAGGACCTGGTCTTCACTGTGTGGTAATGACCGGGTTGGTGGCTGGCTGTTGTTAATGGACCAAGCCAAAAGCGATTTTCATTAACAGCGGCCATGGTCATTACTACCCAGTGAAGACCAGGTCCTCACACTGTTGTTCCCATGAATTAATACCTTTACTGTGAATTTTTACTTGTTCCACAGAACTTGTCTTTACATCACATTTTAATACACCCCAACGTGACCACTCTTCGACCAATCACAGTGCATATACTCTCTCTGAGGAGTTTATTAATTCAAAACAACACAAATTGGCCATTGGTATGTTGCAGATGCAATTTCAAAACCCTCATCAGTTTATGAGTATATAAAATGAGACTGCCTCATGCATAGTGTAGGATAAATGGTGGTCCAAGGTCCAAATAATGTATTCTTCACTTTTGTTTGTTCAGCCAAAAGTGAATTGTAACCGAAGGTGAATTTGAGAGTTTGTATATCAGTCATTCAAAAATTATCAATGTCTTTCTTTTCTTGAGTTCAAGTCTTTGTCTTGCGTTTGAGTTGAGTCCAAGTTAAGTCCATGAAGTTGAGTGTTAATTCAACCCAACATGTGACAAATTAATACAAGTTATAATTCAAGTCATGAGTAAGTCAATTAAGAGTTTTGGATTTGATCATTCATTCATAAATATCCCAGACAGTTTCGCTATTCCCAATGGAGAGCATGTCACATGGGGGTGTTTTTATGTCTGAGCTGGACTTGTTTAAGACCGGTTGGCTAACGCGTGTTAAGCACTCATAGCCACACGCCTACCTTAATGACGCAATGCTGACATAAACCATGCCCATTCAAACTTGGCCCTTTATTGCATGGACATGACCCTGCCAGTCTTAAAGGGTCATTTAAGACCTCACTACCACTCTTTTATTCCCTTATTTAAAAAGCAGAGATGCATCACAAAACAAGAAACAGAGAGGCACTCAATTGTTTAAGTCTACTGGTTAATTATACTGTGTGGAATATGCGCATGCTTATTCAACCAATAGACCATGTTCTTTTGAGTGTTATTGTTTCTTGTTACGGCTGCAGTGTGAGCAACCCTTTACTTACCCCATCTTCATCACCCAGAATCAACATATTGCAGATTTTTTCTTTTAGTGTACATGGGATGCCAAGGATGGCAGCAATACTGATAGCTTCTGTAAAAAATGCAGAAAAACATACTTATTTTAAAGAATGTTATTCTAGAATGTTAAAGGACTTCCTCGTCTCTGGCTTGGTCCTTCATCACCTTGTCACATGACTGTTATAAAACCCTGCAATATAAGAAACAGTTTTCCTATGCTAATTACAGGAGGTCCAGTTGACAACTGGCTCTGTATATAAATGAAACGAATACACAGCGCATGGATTGGGGGTGGGTGCTAAACTGCATTTTCCTTCAGTTTCATTTGTAGCTGAATGGCATCCCCATGGGTCACTTGAAATTGTTTTCACACCATGACAAAAAGTGCCAGTCATTAACATGCTCTGTACAAATGAATATGCAGTTCTACGCTCCATTACACAACACGCAGCTTCATAAAGGTATGAGGCTTTAGGACTGAGGGTCACATGTGGTTGTAGGTTACACACCTGTACGACTCTTTTCATTCCGTTGGTGACTAATAATGTCCAAGGCCTGCTTGAAACATGCTGCTGGATTTTTGACACCACTGACAAGCCTGTTGACTGCATTGCCATACTTCATCATACCTGCATCAAAGAGCTGATTGATGGTCTCTTCTCCAGATCGCAGACGATTGAATTCTACCAGTATCTGTCGGTGTCAATAAAGTTATGAATTACTTGACCTGTATATCTGCATGTGTTAGGATGGCAATGGCCTTTTTTTTTTGCATGCCCTCAAGTATTTGCAAAGTGTTTGTGATTCTTCTTGTTTGCGCCTGTGTATTTGATATCAAAAGTTGTAATAAATAAATTTGAATTTACCAAAACATGTACTACAGGTTTTTTATTGGGGGTAGTGTGACCTTTCACCCTACCACCTGCTCAAATCCTAACGGGTGAACTAACTAACTCTTTCTTTGGACTATTTTTGGTACACCTCACACAAACCACTTTTGCCATATGTGTTAGCTCTAACTAGGTGTCATTCATACTAAGTCTCGACCAATTAAACAAATGAGATTTTTTCAATGAAAAGTAAAAGTCAATGAAGTAGAAGTCGGTTAGTTTCCTTCTTCTCTTAAAGTTAAGAGTCACCTGTACACTTGAAATGTATGTTGCCAAGTTTAAAAACAAACTTGATCATCTTGATAGAGGTGAATAAGGGCTTCTTAAAAATAAAAATAAAATAAAAAAGACGAGATGCCTGCCAAACAAGCATTTAAGTTTACAATGGCCACCAAAACAAATATAATCATGAATAATGATCGTCGTGCACACAGAGAGGGCAAAGCAGGCTGGTGAAACAAAGTTTGGCTACGTTGATGTGTTTATGAGATTCATGTCCATTAATGTAATAACAGAAATAATGTAATGGCATACCTCTTCTTCATCGAACAGCCATGGATAAACTTCTTGGATCTCCTTAATGGTTGCTTTGCCTCCAGTAATGAGTTGTCGACGATCCGCTAATGTTGCACACATTGCCAACTGGACACGCTCATGGTTGGGTTTCTTTTTTTTTGTTTCTTGCTTCATCCATGTTATGTGGGCATTGATCGAGGCGTCATCTTCTGAACTTGGGCGTAACGGCTTGTAGTTAGTCACGCCCCACTGTGGAGGAGACTGCTTCTTGGATATGGTTGAGTAGTTGTCTGATGTTGACTTCCTCTTGTGCAGCAGGACTGATGGTATGTTTTGGTCATCACGCTTGCGGGAATTGGCAAATTTATACTGCAACCTGTATTTCCAGAGACTCTGAAATCCATTTTATACACAACAGTATTATATAAATTAATACTAAAAAAATAGTGAAAATTTGTATTCATTATCCCCTATGCAAAATTACTTAAATTTAAAAATTTTTACTTTACCGTTTGTCACAAACAAAAATCTAACTTATCAACTTATACTTACTTGGGCATTGTCTAAAGTCATGATAGGCTGACGGGCCAAATGAGGCATTTTCTCCAAAAGAAGATGTGTTATCTTGTTGTACTGCTCAGACGTAGGATAGCTGGTTGAGAGAAAAAATTACAAGATGAAAGTAAAAGTCCAGGCCACTAGCCCATTTTCCACCATACATGGGATGAAAAGCAACAGAATTTGTTTAACCAGTTTATTTGTGTGATATCTATATTAGTCATGTATCAATATTATATGTTAATACCTATCGAACCGACACAGTATTTAGTCCAGAGCATTTTGCTATTTCTATGAACACTGGTCTTCTCATGATTGAGATGAGGAGGGAGCATTTGATCTCCCTTCACCCTCAATGTTAAGAATACTATAGAATAGCTTTTTTTTTGCACACAATGAGATGATGCTCTTGAGGTATAATCTAAATGCACTTTGGTAAAACATTTTTTTTTTTTTTTTTCGGGGGGTGGGGTGGTCACCTGACACCACAATGTACCAAATCCCAGTATAGCCAAACTACACTTTGTAGGTGTATGTGCTGCATTATTGTAGGTGTTGAATCATTTAAATTTCCTGACTGATTCCTCTGCAAAGTTGAGAAAGTACTCAAATGATTTAACAAAACATTAAGCATGATCAACCTTATACTTTGAACTCAAGTTCTGATGGCCGGCCGAGTCACCAGAGTGTGGGTTCGAGTCCTGGTTATGACACTTGTGTCCTTGAGCAAGACACTTAACTTTAATTGCTTCAACCAGGAGTAAATGGGTACAGAGATCGTTGATGTGAATGATAAGTACGTGTGCGCCGAAATGGCTGTCGTAGTGGGGCTGCATACTAAAGGAGTTGAGATGGTTTCAGGAATGCTTAAGGCCCCATGAAGAGGGGGTAGTAATGTTGTAGGCACTTTGATACAATGCTTAAAAGTGCCTACATAAATGCCTGTTATTATTATTATTATTATTATTATTATTATTATACTTACTATGTGTGCTTTGTTATGCTACTGTAAATAGCATCTAACATAGCTGACCTCTCCCCTTCCTTCAGCACTTGGCCCGTTTCCAGCTTTTGACATATGGCAGGAGGAAAATCTGGTAGGTTGTACCCCTTCAACCAGTTGCTAGATAGTATCCGTGTAGTTGATGCAGTCTGAATGAAAGTTGCACATGCAACATCAGAGGCTTCTTCAGGGCTATCAAAAGTAGTGCGAACAAAGGAATAAAAATACATTGTGATATTTTTTAACAGAAAGTTTACTTTTTTAATGTCAGTCTCAATGTGTTTATTAAACTGCTTTATGGGGGGGAATGAGCATATAAGAATACCATGAACTTCAAAAGCATTTTTTTAAAGATCTCATCCCGTGTTCAGTCTAGCAATGACCTTTACAATAAAAATCAAGTGTCATGGGTCTTGAAAAGTTGTTGCCTTGTCTTTGGCTTAATTCAGACTGAAAGGTCTGAAAGTTGTTAGCAAACAGACTGTAATTGCTCAAGTTGGTGAATTCAAACTTTTTAAGAACCGTTAGTTCCCAGGTAAATGCATCATTGGCTCTTGTTAAAAAAATCATTTTTTTTACACGGTAATCTTGTATAACTTGTCTTTGGGTTCAATAAGTGAAAAAAGTAGTTTTAACAAATTGTTCTTACCCGATGGTGTCCTTGATCTGGACTTTTGAGTTGTTTTCCACCTCCTCATGGTCATCAGCATCAACCCAATCTTCAAAATCACGGTCCCAAAGCTGTGTTTGGCAGGCACTTAGTCCAAATAGTTCACATGCCTTTTTCTTAATGTCTTCAACTTTCACTATCTCCCCACTGTTCAGGTCAAAGTTAACCCTTCTATTTTTTTCTCCATAAATAAACAAGTATCTATTTAAAAAGAAAAATAAAAGAAATCATTCGGAATCTCCATTTGTTTTATTCAGATTTTTTTGTATTTGCCTCCTTTTTTTTAAATGTACCAAAACTGAGTTTAAAGCAGCTGGGCACTGACAAAGAACTATCATTTTGCTGTCTGCTGGAAACCTATGTGTGTTCTTTAACAAAGCAATACATGCACAACTGAAATTTATTTTTAATGATTACACTATGGGGACACTACATGTATGTGATGACGTAGTACAACAACCTCACCCATGTTACTATGATAGACCCCTAAAGGATAATGATCTACAAGTTGAGATACTTCCAGGACAGAGAACTCATCAGTAAATGTTAGTACATAGCCAGAGATGTGACGTATATATTCACTGTCCCTAGTGTTTTGGGTTACAAGATACACTTTGCCATCAATCAAGCAACACATCTCTATAACACCAAACTCCACTAGTCCATCTTGACTAAATCCTACAGCAACTGCGAGACCATTGCAATACCAGGTACCAGCACACAACACTTTCTTCGCAGTGTACACTGACTCCCCATTGACTAGTGGTTGCAGAATGTTTTGTATGGATTTCAACAAAATCCTCATTGGAACAACATGACCACAGGTGTGATCAACCATATCTTGCATGAGAAATGTTTTCTTTGTTCTCATCCAGGCCTGGTAGTACTCATGCCTCATTGCAAGCGTCTTACTCATGTTTCGTCTGTTTTTTGACCGGTTGGCGAGTTCCTTGAAGTACAAGTGTTTCCCCTCATACCTCAATGTCCAGCAATTTACGAGTGGTCCAAACTTCAATAGCAACTTTGGATAGTGAACTATGTAATGGAACTTTGGCTTCATTGAATTATCTGGAAACTCGATGAAGTAACTCTGTAGGAACATTGCAATCAGGTCTGCAAGGAATTCAGTTAGCGGGACATCTCTTTGATATGAAGTACAGACTTGCACTACATCCCCAAGAAGAAGTAACACTGACCACACACTATCATCTTCTGGAACTCTATGACCTACCATAAGTGGTAAAAGGCGAAGGAAACACCATGCTTGTACAGCCTTTTGCTTCACTTTGAATTTTCCTAGTTGGGATGCCATTTTGGATGGTTTGTTTGTTTTGTCGGTACCTCTGTACGGAAAGTTTCACTTGGTCATTTAGAAATTCAGTGTAAAGTATTCTTGTCCGACACAATGACGAATGACATTTCATAACATCTGGCACTATACCCTCAAAGAAGTCATGAGCAATATCTGGTGGTAATCCATGTACAACATGAAAATTGTCCAGTTGGTGAAGTGGACTTACTCTCTTGATTCCATACACATGTGCTACAGCTGGCATTTGAATCGCTAAATCTGATTGTTGGTTGTATGAATCCTTTGTTCTAAGAACGAGATCTGTGTCACGGAAATGGTCTTTCAAAGTGTGTTTTGTGATCATGCAGTATCTACACATACGATCTGTGTTGAAACTCTCTTGGAAGCCTCCGATTCCATGTGCAGCCAAGTTGTCCGCCACAACCATCGAAAGAGATCCCTTGAAGTTGTACATCATGCCATCCTTTTCAACATTTAATCCAACAGATTCCAATTGTTTCATATCTTGTATGAAAGGGGCCAGTACCTGTAGTATTCCGTATTCTACCAATACTTCTGATGGACAAAGTATAACAAGTTGAATAGAGCAAAGCTTGGAGCGAAATTCTGGGGGAAGATTACCAAGACAAAAGTAGAAAGCCGAGAATTTCAGCTGTTTTACTTTATTTCCTATAGGATTAGCAACTGTGAAGTCATCATAATATAATTGGACTTCAATAGTTGAATGATTCTGTGAGAACAACTTGTTGTCTTTGTAGAAGGAACCATCGCAAAAATCTTTGATAAACCCTCACTTTGATGTCCATTTACCACTTCAGCAAAGATGTCATCTTTGTTTAAAAGGGATTTCAGAGTCTCCAAAACACTGACATACTGCATAGACTTCACCTTACCATTTTGTCTTCCCAAAACATACTCAACAGGCTCAACAAAGTCAAAATTATTCTTAACAAAGGTGTTAAGTTGGTTGGTTTTCCTGAACAAATTAAAAGACTCTTCCATGTCTGATTGGCTGAAAATTTCTTGTAATTCTTCAGCTCTCACTTGAGGAAGCACATCTTGAGCTCTCTTGTGCAGTTGCTCCCTTGCTTGTTCAATTATGTTTTCTACTTCATCTGCAACATGACTGCATATTTGATCACATACTTTAAACTGCTCTCGCAAGCCTAATATAAAACTGGAAGCTACTCGATCAGTATCTACAGGATTTTGTGCTTCTTCATTTGGCAAAATCCTTCCTCTACCTCTTCATCGCTACTGGCTTCTGATAGTACACCATCTTCCTCATTCATTCCTTGCCCCTCGAAACCATTTTCTGGTGCCAGTCTTTCATACCTGCCCCAAAATGCAGAGTGCATTTTCTTCACATGAAGCTGGAATGATCTAACACTGCGGAAAACCCTCTGACAACCTTGTAAACCACATGTTATAAGTGACCTTGGACCATTGTGAATGTACCTGTAGTGATTCAACAGTCTCAGTAAATTTTGTGATCTATATTCACATTGACTGCATATAAAATCTTCCTTTGTCTGAGTTTTCTTGTAGCAAAAACCAATTCGCTTTTCATTTTTAATTAAATCTTTGTCAGTGTTGCTGCTTGCTTATGATTGGCAAGCAAGATAAAAATACAGCTGAGGACAAATTGAGCCCTCAAAACATTGCATTATCCCCACCCCCTTTAAGTTTAATTTTTAACTACACTGTTTTAGTAGTCTTAGAGGAGACCGTCAAATTAGAAAGGTGACTGTGTTGATTGAGAAAGATTGAAGATGGTGTCCGATTGTTAATGTTGTTTGATGGAGACTGACCTGTAACATGAAAATGAAATGTGAAATGAAATTAAAAAAAACAAAAAACAAAAATGAGAATGGCCTATAATCTGGACGCCATCGTTTTTAAATTCCAACAATTAACTATTCAAAGTTCAAATAAAATGCTTTTAAAGGACTTTGAAAAAAAAATTGATAATTAAAATTGTATGTCATAATTTTTTGACATATTGTTCAGTTTGACATATTGTTCAGTTTTTTTCTAGAAATATTGTTAACAATGAGATAAAAATTATGCCTTTTGAAAAATGCATTTTGCTAATCAAGGTCAAAGGTAATATTTTTACACATGTACATTATTATACATGCACATAATAAGCACACGCATATGTACATACTTTTTAAGTTTTCATCCTTAACCGCCATTGTTCAAATAATCATAATTCAAACTGTGCGCGTGCCCATCCCAACCTTTTCTAGAAATATTGCTAATGTACATCTTAAGCTAACATTGAGATAAAAATTATACATATAAAAAAAATGGCCTTGCTAATCAAGGTCAAATGTAATTTTTTTGCGTAATTAATGTTTTTGTGGTACATAATATAATGTTGATTTAGTTTTTATGAAATCTGGGACATATTAAGAGCTTTAAACTGGTGTAAAAATTATCACTGTAGGCCCCTAGGTGTTTTATTTTTAGAGATGGTTATCAAAACATGACAATAGGTCATTCCGTGTCAATTCAACACGCTTTTGGACTTGACCAACACAGATTGAAACGTTACTTGGTGTGCTGAATGGACTTATTGAGAAACCACCAGAACAGACATTTTATGTCATTCAGATAATTACTTTTTGAGATACAGCTTAACAAACTTTGACTAATTAGCTTGACCCTCTATGTTTGGACAACCATATCTCCAAAAGTAAAGCACCCACATAAATAAATTTTCCACTTTTTTAAAGCTCTTGACATGGCCTTCATTTAATAAAATAAGGAGAAAAAATTCCACGTAGCACAACAAAATTACGCACAAATGTGACATTTGCCCTTGATTTGCGAAAATGTATATTTTTCAAAATGCGTAATTTTTTCATTGTTAGCTCATGATATAAGCAACATTTTTAGAAAAATTTAGGATGGGCACTCTTACAGTTTTGGAGTTATGATAATATGAACACAGGCTATAAAGGTTAAAAACTTTAAATGAATGTACATATGCAGGTGTACATACATGTATACAGCTGTACATGTACATCATGTACACGTACATCATGTACACGTACATCATGTACACGTACATCATGTACACGTACATCATGTACACGTGTATACAGTAGGCCTATAATAGTTAGTACTGTAACTTTAAAAACATGTCCCATGACATGACTCATGTGCAGTGGCATAACTAGAAGGGGTGGGGGCAGGGCGGCCTCCACCCCCTCCTCCTCCCCCCCCAACCCTAATTGAAATCATAAAAAATGTTTTTTTAAAATGTGTAAATCAAGTAACATATTAAATGGCTTGCACTTCTTGGGCCCCAAAAGTAAAATCTTTGCCCCCACATGCCCCCCCCCCACCCCCAAAAAAATTGTGCGTAATTTTGTTAAATGCTAAGTGGAATTTTTTTCTCCGTCAAGAGCTTTAAAATAGTGGAAAGTGTTATGTGGGTGCTTTACTTTTGGAGATATGGTTGTCCAAACATAGAGGGTCAAGCTAATTAGTCAAAAGTTTGTTAACCTGTATCTCAAAAAGTAATTATCTGAATGACATAAAAATTCAGTTCTGGGGGTTTCTCAGTAAGTCAAATCAGCACACCAAATTTTGTGTCGATCCGTGAAGGTCAGGTCCAAAAGCCTGTTGAACTGACATGGAATGACCCATAAGCCAAATTCAAATCTTGGCGGTTTAGAGAATAACAAAAATTAGAAACTAACCTTGCCTTCCAAGACATGCTGCTGATGATGAAATGGGTTTCTCACAGGACAAAGCTGCTCAGACTACAACGGAAATATAGCAAAACCTACAACTTTACTATTAAATAAAAGTATTCAAAATAACAGAAAATCTTAAATGAAACATCTTATCTATTTAAATGCAGACAGGATGGATTTTAAAAAGACAATGTTTGAAAGATGTATTGTCCCGCATTTGAGTTACAGGTGCTGTTTTATATTTAGAACTTGAATGGCAACCAATCAGAACATACAATTAAGCAAGCTAAGCTGTAAACAAAACAAAAGAGCTCACAGTTCTGATGGTTATTATTTTTTGCATAAAACAATCCCCACTCAGTGGAGATGGTTGTCAAAATATTTTCTCTCCAAGTTCTGTGAAGTCTGTGGCTTATAATTGTGCTAAAAAGGAACAAATATTCAGTGTGGTGTGAGTATAGATGATGCCTTAAAATTTTGTTTTGCCCTACACCGATGTGATAAGCACTGTATATATATTCAGTGCTTTCGAGTCTTGCGGATAAAAAATTCCACAGGCAACATGGTCCCAATTTCATAAAAGATGTAAGCAGCAGTTCCCTCAGCAGAATTTCTATTTCATAAAGCTGTTTATCGTAAGCAAGGGTAAATGCTGGCTAACCCGCTGTTAGCACATGAGTGACGTAACAATGCAAATCCATGGTGAACGTGCATGCGCGCTGCGAAATTTTCTGCTAACTTGAGAAATCATGGTGAATGAAATACGTTTACATATGTATGCTTGAGCACATTTTTCTGCAACAGTAAGCACAAAAATGTGCTTACCGGTAAACAGCTTTATGAAATTGGGCCCTTGTCAGGATTCGAACCTATGACTCCTGCGTGACTACAGCAGATGTCTAGACCACCAAGCCCGGTACCCACTGCAAATAATACTGGATCCGCCTTGCTCAGTGGTCTAGTGGTTAAGTCGTGGGTTCGAAACCCACCTGAGTTGCCTGTGGAACTTTTTCCCCAGGACTTGAAAGCTCCTGAGTATACAGTGCTTATCACATCGGTGTAGGGCAAGACATTTGTTTTACTCATTTCCCATGATGCAATTATTACATATATTTAAAGGTTTACTGAAATACAAAGTATGATGCTTTGATATTGCACCTTATATTGTTTTTAAATGATTAAGTTGGAAAAAAGTCTTGTGCATCCCTGTGTAATTTTAAATGATTTATTTCCTTTAAAAATAATTGTCTTCATGAACTCCTAAATAGGTCACTCTTTGACATGGCTAGATTCTCAACATGACCTCACATTCATTGAACAGAATTGAGTGAGTTTGTTAAAAGAAAAAACACATATTTGTCATTCATTTGACAGACCCCATTTCAGAACAATTGTTTTCTGGAATAGCTCAGGAAACATGTAAGATGATGTCACATTGAGAATCCAGCCATTGTCAGCAAGTGACCTATTTTTGTTGGCATTCCTGAAGCCTTATTTTTTAAAGGAAATAAATCATGTGTACAATGGAATGTATAAAATGATTTTTTACAACTAAATCATTAAAAAAATTATGAGGTGCAACATAAAAGTATCAATACTTTGTGCTTCAGTAAACATTTAAAGAATTATACCTTGTCCTCGTTAGTTGCTACATTATAAGTCTTAACTTGATAGTCCAAAATTTGGGGCTGATGGACTATAGAGTTGCGATAACTACATTCCATCGCTTGGTACACTTGATTTTCCGGACATGCTACCGTTATTACTTGTTACTTGTCGTTAGGCCTACGTTTGTTACATGGAAACTTTAATGCCCATGTTTTCAAATTCAAGTTAGTTATGAATATGAACTTATTTTTAAATGTAAAGTCCTTGCTGATTGGAAGACATTTAGGACCGCACTTTATGATGGCCAATAAATAATAAGCTTTGACCATCCCCATAATATTATAATATAGCATGGGTTGATTTAAACATTAACCGACTAGGCCTTGCACATCATGTGTCGTGCAGTAAAGCCTAAAGCAAGGGCATGCATTGCATACAAACTACAATGATTAGGCCCATCGTTTGTGTACACACACGTACACTATACACACGCCCGTAGCCCCACTGGAAAAACAACAACATGCTAAACAAGCTTTTTTGTTTCGTCCTTTTACAGTCGCTATATCTTGAAAATATACAAACTTTACAATAAAGTGTTCTACATTAAATTCTCAGTCTGGCAATATTAATTATAGGGTGAAAATCAGAGATTTTAAACTTGAATCTACCTGATAAACTTCGCCTGCATGCTCCATTTTGACACGTAATGCAAGGCCTAGCCGCCGTTAAGTGCTGGCCTATGCACCTAGAGTTCTGTGGCCAAAAACACTAAAAGCTTTTCCACAATATGATTGTAGACTAACGTCAATGTAACGGTCTCCCTCTGGCTAAGTATGTTACGGTTTTAAAAATGTAACGGGAAAACCAATATTCTCACCTTATTTCTGAAACTGGTCGGAGCCTGGATTGAGCCTCCTTGCCCTGTGAAGTGTATGTATCACACACGCCGAACGGGAGAGTATCATGTACGCCCTGCATGCTGCAGTTTGCAAGTTAACGGGTACAAGCTAAAAACCCAAGTTACACACTAACTATACATTGACGTTGCCGCCGGGTACCAGCATCCTGCTAATTCGCGGGCAATTTATATTTTTCCCACATCTAAAATGTTGGGAAGGCGGGAACATGACCAATCTTACTTAGTCAAAGCACCGTAGCTTCATACCAGTCAAAATTAGTCAAAACCCGACATTTTGACTAAATCGTTTTAGTCCAAACAAAATTCTAGTCACGGGTTAAATTTCTGACTTATAGTGATTAGTCACAGCAAATATAAGATTAGTCAGGCTAACATTACATTAGTCAGAGACACAGGACTAGGCAAACTTAGTCATTTTGACCAATTTATAAGCAAGATTGACTAACTATTTTTTACAGTGTAGGGATCCTATACACCAGTTCAGGCGCGCAGTTTTGTGCACAAAGACATGAGGAAATCATGTTCCTTTTCACTCTTTATGGACATAAAATGTTTTCCTCAACGACTAACACATTTTCCTTAATATGACATTATGATATACTAATGAAGATCACTGACTACAAAATTTGCAACTAAATAGAAACCGAATAATCTTGAAAATGGTGCTTTTTTTAGGTGAATCAGGGGGAAAAGACTTGAAAACTGCATGAAATAGTCACTAAAATGAGATTTTTGTCAGAATTTCAGTATTTTCCTTTGTGCTTAATAAAAAAAAAAAAAAATGGCAAGAATGTCGTAAATCGTCATATAGTGCAGCCATGTCAGAGAAATCGCATAGATTGTCGAGAAAGACATTAAATTTCCATAAAAAGAGAAAAGAAACATAATTTCCTTATATCTCTGTGCACAAAACTAGGCACATTTACACCGCAGCAATGGCCGCAGTGCTCAACACTTGCGCGCCCGGTGCGCGCCTGAATTGGTGTATAGTTGCCTATGTATCTTTCATGATAAATACAATGTTGAATAGCATTGACCGTCAGGTGAACAAACTTTCCATGCCAGTTCCTTGTGATATCACAAACCCCCAAAACCATCATCTTGTTTTTCTTTCACCATTGCAAACTGCTCTGTTCTCAGTAAAAAATCAGGTTTTTCCTCTTGATTGAAATGCACTTGTGGTTTCTATAAACCATTACATCTGCCCCAGCTTCATGGCGCACATACATGTACTTCCTTTGCTTGCCACAAACAATTGTATAGTTTGTTTTCAGAACATTACTTGACAGTTCAGGCCTTCATTTTAATAAATCCGAGGAGAGCTGTAAATCGCTCTCCTTAATTCAAGAAAATGAATTAAGGAGAGCGTTTTGCTCTCGCTAACAAAACCCAAGTTTAATGAACACGTATTCAAGAAAATGGACACAAAGTTCACCAGTTGTTTAACTTTTTCTTACTCAATTTAATGAGTTTACTTTAATCATGAAATAACTTTTTTGCAATCCCACTCCATACCATTTCAGTGCGAAATTAACATCCATAATCCAGAGACAAACAGTGACACACAGCCACATTTTAATGTGTCTGACTGTCTCATTGACCAATCACAACCGCGAAACCTGATCACCATTTGAGCGGTGGCATTTGGTGATATTTGTACTTATGGTGATCAGGTTCCACGGCTGTGATTGGTCATTGAGAAATGGGTGAGGCTAAATGGATCAGTGGCATAGTTGATCACGGACAATTTCGTCCTGCATTTTTGCATAGCAAAATGTATAGACTGAACAAGTTTTTTGCACATTGAATAATGAGTAGCTAATAATATTGAGTAGCAAATGATGAATTTTGAGTAGCAACTGATACATTTCGTGTAGCACTTGCTAAGCTATACAAGGGAAATCGTTCACTTCACTGTAGATGAAAGAATAATGAGTTTGTTTACAACTGAATTGTTTTGGTGTTTGTTGCTTTGATATTGTTAAAGGTTTTGCTGTCTACTTTCTTGTGTCTTATTTATGTTTGGAAAAATCAAAAAGATGAGTCATCTGAAGTGTCATCAGGGTTAGTTGCTGATTCTGACCCAGCTTCATCCTTAGGCTCAGACCCAGCTTCATCCTCAGGCTCAGACCCACCGCTGTCACTGTCGGAGCTGCTACATGATTCGCTGTCTGAGATTTGCTGGGAGTGGTTGTCTTCTGAGAGTTTTATCTTCTTTGGACCAGGACCATCATCAGTAACTCGTTTGTGACTCTTGGACATGAAGACTTTGAGAGCACCCTCAAGTATCTCGTCACGCTCGAGCTCCTCCCAGGAATGATGATTGGCCTTGATAAGAAGAAGATCCTCCATGGTGTTATGGTTGAGGGAGAGCCTTCGATCAGACAGCATCGATGTCAGGATGCTGAACCCACACTCAACAGTGCTGTTGCTCACTCCAATGGCCATGGCTACCTCGACAAGCAGGCATATGTTTGGCATGTCATGTCTCCTGTACTGGACAATCTGCCCCAACATATCCTTGGCCTTCATACCTCTGTAGAAATTTGTGTGCAAAACTTTCAACATCTGCCACTCTCGCTTGATCTTGCTGGACTGGAAGTCAACAGCAGCCAATGAAGTTGAGAAGTGAGCAGCAACAACTTCCATTGCTTCCACCTCAGCAGTCACGTCATCCTCTCTCCAGTTAGCAGGATTCAGCCAAAACATGCTTGTGTACACGCTCCCGTTTTTGAATGAGCTGAATCGGTCATCAAGTTGCTTTATCAACAAAGGAACGCACTTCTGACGGAGACTGTCGCTGACATCATTTGCTGCATGACGGAGATTACGTTGGCACATTCTCTCCATAGAGACTGTTCAGTATTTCCGATTTTCTGCACTTCTTCTCATGTGGCCCTCTTTGGGAATATCCCGGCTAATTTTACTGTTATTTGGGTCATAAGTAAATCCAGCTTTCTGGATCAGAGAGGCTGAACTTTCATCCTCAAGTAGGCCCTGCAAGCTGATCTTTGTCATCTCAATTGCAGGAAGAACTTCAAAAGCGTGGAAATCCCCTCTCTCAAACTTCAGGGACAGAGCTGAGATGATGTCAAGAAACTCAAAGAACAGACAGCTGGTGGCAAGAAAATCAGGTCGTCTCAGCTTTTTCAGAATACCTTTGAGTTTGGCATTCAGGTTACTGTGAGTGCTGTGCATGATGGAGTTCTCAATAGCCAGAGCAAGAGGGATCCAGTTGTTGAGAAGGATGCGCAGACCATTTCTTTGGTGGCCCACAAAACGTGTTCCGTGAACCTTTGGAAACTTGTACACTTGACATTCCAGTGCTTTTCCAGTAACTTCAAAATGCCTCTGGAATTTTCCTGATCTTTTCATTAAATAGTAGAGGGTAACCATCAGCTCTTTCACCTCAACAAGAGCAGCCTCATTCATAAGGACGTCTTTGACTGCCAGTTCCACTCGGTGTGAGATACAGTGAATCATAACAAGCCATGGGCGGTCATCTTTCTGTAGTCTAACCAAAAGACCATTGTAAATTCCTGTATTGACAGATGCTCCATCTGCAGTAGCCGATATCAAAGCTGTTGTGTACTTGTTATCAGGGAGCTTCAACTGCTCTGTCAGTGCATGTTTGATAGATTTGTTAAGATTTTCTGCAGTTGCATCTCCATAACTGTCTACGTTCTCCAGAGCAGCTACGAAGAACTTCGGATGCCCATCTTTCACGACCCGGACATCACAAGCTCTTTCTCGTTTCCAGTTTTTCTAGTCTGAGATCCTTCACTCAGCACAGAAAATGCAGGAGCTGAACACAATATGGATGTTAACTTAGATCGGATGACATCTGCGATTACATGAACAAATTCTTTTGCTCTGTTGCTGCTCTCTGTTCCTTTGATGAGCTTCACTCCATTGGCTTTCTGCACTCTCACCAAGGTCTTGAAAGTGGAAAGAGGTAATCCATCAACGGCCATAATGTAAGCACTTCTCAGCAACTTTCTATATGCCTCATCTGATACGCTGTGGATGGCCTTGGCTATGTTGGGCTGGGTACGTTTGACAGGGCCAGGCTTAGCAACGACACCTGAGGATGATGCCTCTCCTTCTTCACCAAGTAGTCTCTGATATTCCAGACCAATGGAATGTGCCTAAGGAGAAAGAAAAAATTACCAAGAAAGATAAAACACAATCCACAAAATGAATGTTTCGATACATTAAATAGTCAGGGTTCTCTCCAGGATTTTTTAAAACTGTGGGCTTTTAATTTTGGATGTTCACAATCCCAGCATGTGAGCGCGAAGCGCGAAGCCCCCTACGGCGTGGGGTCCGGGGCCCGCTTAAGGGCCCCGGGAAAATTTGAGGTTTTACATGCTCTTGCTGCATTCTGGTGCATTTTAAAAGACTCCAGAGGCATCTGAAATTACTTTTTTTATCAAGGATTTTTGTGTGTGTAAGCACACTTAAGTGAGCAATAATTCACAAAATAAATAACAAAATTGCAAAAGGACAGGTAACACAGTTTACCATTTAGATACCAGCCAGTGTTTTATGTTCTTCAACCCTAACTTATTTTGAGTATGTTAAGTTCAGATACAAAAAATAAAACTTAATAAATTAATACAAAGTCTCTTATAATCTGTCCTTTTTTTTTTTACAAGTGAGCTGCATTTTTAATGAAAGAAAACTTTTTCACACACAATTCACATTACATGTATACAGTCAATTTGGTAAAGAATGTTTAGACACAAAAAAGACAAAAATATCTTAAGTAAACCTGTGAGTGTTATTCATGGCAACATACCTGTCGGCAGCTTCGTCGCTATTCATTGGCCTGAAGTAAGTCTTTATGGCAATTTTGTTCAGCTGAATCTTCAATCTGGCAACCAATCTCATCACACTGGAGGCATAATATTTCCGCATCACTTTATTGCCGATATTCTTTACCATCCATTCATTTCCCAACACAATGATCAGAGGATCACTCTGTGCTTCTTTACCAATCTGATCAAGCTTCATAATAGGAAAGACCTCATGACGAAGAGCCCAGCTTGCTGTATAGTTGATTACACCTGCCAAAATTTTGGACTGGAGAATCACTTCTCTCTTTGTTATTTTTCCATAGTCATTATCCACAACAATACATGATGCCTGGTGGCGGACTAGAACTGACAATTTTACCCATTCATTGCACTTGGGGCATGGGCCATAGTCACACACATCAAAAAAAACATTCGGTCTTCTGGCCAGGATAATTTCACCCTTCTTCTTCTTTAGTACACGCAGATTGTGAAGATGGTTACCCTTGTTTCTGAGTAGGTCAAGTTGCTTTTTTCTTGTTCTCTCTTTTTCTTTCCTAGTTTGCGGGCTGTCATTCTCAGCAAACACTGTCTTGGCTACTTGGCTGACTTTGTGCTTAGTACGATGGACGGAGAGCAAGTGTTGAGAAATGTGTGTTACCAATTTTGAGCAAAACACACAGGCATACTTAGAGTTATAGACCCTTCCCCAGTTTTGTCGTTCTTGAGACTGCAATTTTCCGGATGTAAATATTTCCATTTTTTATGTCACATTGTTTCTCATCTTGATGGAGATCATCCTCTTCATCTTCATCTTCATCAGTTATGTCTTCGGATTTATTGGCAAGACCTGTCTGTGGCATAAACTCACTATAATCAACATCTTCAACCATTCGTTTCTTTGGAGAGACAAAAGGGGAGTCAGTTTCAGTAGCACTCATATCTGAATCTGGATGATAGGATGAATCACTTGATGAACTTGAAGAGTAATCATGGTATTCAAGTGACTGTGAATCCAGAAAGCTCATTGTATTTTGAAACCGAAGCGCAAACTTTTTGGAAACATGTGAGTCAGGCTCAGAGTCGGCCACTTCATCATCAGAATGCAAATTGCTGGGATCTATTTTATTTAAGCTTGTGACTTCAAAAAGAAGATCATGTACTGCAGTAGCAACCATCTTGCTGCAGCAGTCTGCTGACCCTTCCTGTTGATGGAGATCTGCAGTATCAACCATCCCTCTGCGGCAGTCTGTTGACCCTTCCTGTTGATGGAGATCTGCAGTAGCAACCATCCCACTGCGGCAGTCTGCTGACCCTTCCTGTTGAGGGAGATCTGCAGTAGCAACCATCCCTCTGCGGCAGTCTGTTGACCCTTCCTGTTGATGGAGATCTGCAGTAGCAACCATCCCACTGCGGCAGTCTGCTGACCCTTCCTGTTGATGGAGATCGGCAGTAGCAACCATCCCACTGCGGCAGTCTGCTGACCCTTCCTGTTGATGGAGATCTGCAGTAGCAACCATCCTACTGGAGCAGTCTGCTGACCCTTCCCGTTGATGGAGATCTGCAGTAGCAACCATCCCACTGCAGCAGTCTGCTGACCCTTCCCGTTGATGGAGATCTGCAGTAGCAACCATCCTGCTGCAGCAGTCTGCTGACCCATCCTGTTGATGGAGATCTGCAGTAGCAACCATCCTGCTGCAGCAGTCTGCTGACCCTTCGTGTTGATGGAGATACTTTTTTGCTGCTTCTACATCCTCTACAAACGCATCTAGGAGGTGAGGATGTTTTTGCAAAAGTCGTTCTATATAGGAATGAAAAGAAAAATATAGAAAACCTTCTTAGCTGTATCCAATCTCGACAGTAAAATAAAAATGTGATTTTTGAAATGTTCCGCAGGATGATATGATGTAATAGGGTTCCTTTAAGCGAGACTGTTAACACAAAGTGTATTCTCAATGCCCGTAGCAGTATGGTATACATAGCCTCAACCAATCGTTTTTTTAGATCGTCTCATATAGCCCAAGTATCTACTAGCATTAGGGTACTCAAGGCACTCAGTCTATAAATGCTTTCTTTAAAGACAGGTTAATGAAGTTTTGAATTCTGAGACCCATTTATGTAGCACCTTATAAGGGTTTACAAGGTGCTGTGGCGCATTCAGCAGCCACAGCTAGAAACACCGAGGCAAACCCCTTCTCTTAGCGATAAGTGTTAATGGGTTATTTATTGTGCATTACACAACACATGGGACCAACAGCTTAACGTCCCATCCGAAGGAAGAAGCAATAATGGGTAAGTGTCTTTAAGTGAGTCTATATTGAGCATTTTCTCAGAGATGGAAACATAAAACTTAACAATACAAACAAAAAATAATACAACAAAAAAACAAACAGAACACCCATGCATCTTTAACAGTTTGCTGAATTACTAAGCACATGAAGGCTATTGACGCTTTCATGTTACACATTATAATTTTTAAGGTCAAATGGGGTCACACTGCACAAAAGTTTTATATTTCAAGGGCTTTCATATGGTGCAAAGATCTTGTACATGCATGTAGCATTTTTGGTTCTCACGATATTAACTTTCTAATGTAACCACGTCATCAATGACATCATCATTCCAAAAAAGTTGTGGTTTCATCTACATGAACTTACTAAGGTCTATGTACAACTTTATCAAGCTTTACTTTTGTTCAGAACTGCTGGAGAAGGTTAAGAGATAATAACAGCGAGGTTTTTTTTTTTTTAAGAGTAAACCGCAAAATTATTATTGAATTGGTATTAACTTGGAGATGAAAGCACACGCACAAACAAATTACAAACAAATAATAATAATAACAAACAAAGGATGAATAAAAAACAAACAGAACTCCCATAAACCTTAGGGTCTGCTGATTTACTAAGTATTGATGCTTTTATGTTACACATTATAACTTTATAATGTATGCAACCCAAACTTATTAATGAATTAGTATTATCTTAGAGATGAAAACACACACACAAGCAACTTACAAACAAATAATAATAAAAAACAAAAACAAAGAATGAATAAAAAACAAACAGAATTCCCATAAACCTTAGGGTCTGCTGATTTACTAAGTATTGATGTTTTTATGTTACACATTATAATTTTATAATGTATGCAACCCAAAATTATTAATGAATTTAAATTGAACATTTTCTTAGAGAAGAAAACCTTTATGGTTATAACGTGAACGTACAACATATTGGCATTATGAATTGAAAACAGTAGAACAGAACATATGAAAAACTTGTCTCAACATTTTCTTTTATTTATACAGTACTATACCTTTACCACCTTCTACTAAAATTTGGTCATCTTGACCAAACTTCCTCAAATTTCGGAGTGACGCTTTCATTCTGTGAAGGATTTTAAACATGGCTAACATTCATCCAAACATTACAATATACTTCTTATTGTAATGTCAAGAATATAGTTCACTTCAAATCACTTCAAAACCAATTTCAGACAAAGATTATGATTTTTGGTTCGACAATTTGCATTCATACACAAGGTTTTAGCAACATGTAACTTGCAGGGGAAAATGTGCTGGAATTAGCTGACAAACTTTTCTTTTTCAGTGCTTGACTACTATTACATTTTCCTAGTACCACAAATAATATTATTTAAAGGGATTGTATAAGTTTGGTATTTGGAGTTGTTCGTTTGTTTTAATTCTATAATAACTGTAGATGTATGACACAAGAAGTAGTTTTTCATAAAAATGTTTCATAAAATGTTTCATAAAACCATCAGCCGCAGTGCATCTTACATATGTACCAAGCATTTATTTATTTATTTTTTTTGTAATTACCAAACATCTCCCTTAAAGATATTGAAACACTTACACATACATGTAGTGGAAATGATAATAAATATCAGGTTTTTGCATGCCATTTAACTAATTTCTGGACATTTCAACACTCATGCCAACACACTGCCAACGAGTACCAGGCTGATTTGATGCAAAAATGATGCACCAAACCAATAGAGACTAACTTGCAGAAAGAAGCATGTTTCACATGTCTAGACCTTATAAATATGAAAATGACCAAGTACATTTTCCATGACCAAGTACATTTTCAGTGGTATGAGTAAAGTATAGCCCAATATGCCAAGCCTTTGCAAGTGTAAAAAAAAAATGTTTTGTTTTATTACAAAAAATTCATAAACCCCATGGGGCAGGTCAAACTGACCATGGTGTTCCTTGGGTCTTCCTCTATACAGATATTGGTATTCGGCCAGTGAGGTATGACCACTTGGAACTGGCCATTGCATTTTACCTAAAGGGCCATGTACACTGTTATTTCGGTTGTGTAAAATCTTCAACAAGTTGTGTAAAATTTTACACAACCCCTGTTTACTATATGAACCTAGCAACTGTTGTGTAAACAGTTTACACAACCGAAGTTGTGTAATTTGTAAACAACAGTTGTGTAGTATTTCTACACAATAATGTGTAAGATTAATTTACACAATTAGTTGTGTAAATCGTTTACACAGCTATTGCTTAATGTTTTACACAATAGTTGTGTATTACTTTTAAGTTGTGGAATGGCCATTTTAAGACACATAAAAAATATACAATTCAGAAACCTTGGTTTTAAATTAAATTTTGGGGTGAGTTTTATTAGCCACAACTAGGCCTACACCAAATAACATTTCACATCACAATTCATTTTTATGAAGGCATACAATTAACAACTATAACAACAATAATTGACAGTCTAAATTTGTTTTCCATTTTTTCTTCTTGGGGGGGGGGGGAGTTAGTGATGGGCGTTTTGTGCAATTTGAAACATTTTGTTTTTACCTTTTTGTTTCTATAATGTGAAAAAAATAAGAATTTCAAAAGTAATGCGCACTGGTATGTGCGGCCATTGGGCAAACATTTCAAATTACAAAACAAAAGCTGAAACACTACCCCCCGCCCCCCAAAAAAAAAACACAACAAAAACAAACATTAAATCCCAATCAATAATTGCACAGTGGAAAAACAATCTAGTAAGGTTTGCAGTAAACACCATGTACATGAGTTTCGAAAAGACCAGGTGGTTTAAATCTTGATGCCTCAAACCAGTGTGATTTGATTTTCTTCAGAGGAATTCTTCGTTTTCTTGAAGACAATCAGAGCACACTGATCGAAACATCAAGTTTGTTAAACCACCAGTTCATCCCAGAACCACCACAGCTCATAGTGTGGCGTTTGTTCATAGCTATGCACAAGTTTCTGACAGGAAGTTTAAACTATAACTTTGTTAAATTTGTCTTCAACTGCAATCAGATAAATAGCACACCTTTATCTGTATGCACGAACAACCTTTGGTCTTTTCATTCAGGAAACAAAGAATTAATTTATACATACACCAATGGGTCAGTTTTAATCAGACATTTCCCTGTTTAATTTGTAGTGGCTATGGTGGTTGCATGCCACTGGCTTCACCAAACACCTACATGTACAGTGACCATGCACAACCTCATCGCGTTTGTCCTTATCCCACTCATCAAAAAATACATGTAGCTATGTACAGGTCATGTCATGAATTGACCATTTTCCATGTTTTCCTTGTTCTATCTGAAATCTTAAACTTACCCAAATTGTACAGGTATAGTGTCAATGAATTTACTATTTTCCACGTTTTGCGTGTTAACATACTAAATTGTACAGGTCAAGTCATGAATTGACCATTAGTTTTCATGTTTTCTGTGTTCTATATACATGTATCATCTAAAAGCAACTCAAATTGTACAGGTAATGTCAATGAATTAACATACTATACAATATATAAGACTACAAATTGTACAGGTCATGTCATGAATTGACCACTGGTTTCCCATGTCCACATCTGCCATCAAAAAGTAAACAAATTTGTTGATTTAGAACTCAATTATCTCACATGCTTTTACAATACGCGTTTGGTAATTGTTAAAGACCAGTATTCTCACTTGGTGTATCCCAACATATGCATAAAATAACAAGCCTGTGAAAATTTGGGCTCAATTGGTCATTGAAGTTGCAAGAAAATGATGAAAGAAAAAACACTCTTGTTGTACAAATTAGTGTGCTTTCAGATAGGAATAAAAGGCTTCTGGCCAGAAGTCTTTTATTATTTTAGTGAGAATTTACCTCTTTCTCAAAAACTACGTTACTTCAGAGGGAGTCGTTTCTCACAATGTTTTATACTATCAACAGCTCTCTGTTGCTCGTTACCAAAGAAGGTTTTTATGCTAATATATATTTTGAGTAATTACCAATTAGTTTTTGAGAAAGAGGTAATTTCTCACTAAAATATAAAAAGACTTCAGGCCTGAAGCCTTTTTCAGGCATCTGAAAGCACCCAAATTTGGGGAACAAGGGTGTTTTTTCTTTCATTATTTTCTTGCAACATCGATGAACAATTCAGCCCAAACTTTCACATGTTTGTTATTTTATGCATTTGTTGGGATACACCAAGTGACAATACTGGTCTGTGATAATTACCAAACATGTCCAGTGCCTTTAAACTTTGAAAACAGTTTTTGTTTGTAACTATGCATGTACTTCATTATTATTATAATTTCTTTGCCATTACATATATTTTTGTTTCGGAATTTTCTTTATTTATGCTGTGTGTATAACCTATCTGAAAATAGATTCCTACCTAGGCCTCTGGCAAATGTCTCAGCCAAGTTCGGAAAGTTATCAATGAGACACCTGCCAGGGAACCTGGTGGCAACATATACACCATGTGTTGTAGCATGTGCCACACTGCACTGCAGTGTGGCTGGTAATCCAAATCGAGTACATAGATAATTTTCATGCATATGTCTACTGCTTGAAGAATTGATGAACATAAAACAGCCCTTCTCTCCACTACCATGAAGACTTGTTGAGGGCTGAACCTGCTTCCACCAAGAAGAAGAATGAAGGGCTGTGGGCGTTCCTTTGCCGGAATGCTCGCCATGTAGTTTTGGATGTCAGTACCTTCCTATTAAAAAATATATGGTATAATTTAAACATAGAAGAACAGCCCACCTGGCACAAAATTGAATAGCTGAGATTGCACTTAAAACATGTAAGGGGTCTAGTGGATCCCAAACCATGTCTGTTTTCAACAATTATGCAGGATCCAGTGTGCTCTAAAGATAAGTGTATTTGGTTTATTTTGGCACCTAGGCCTATTGCCCAGAGGACTCCTTTTTCATTGTATCTTGTCATCCATCAAATTAAAGGATCCTTGTTAACCCCAAAAGCACCAAGATTTGTAAGTATAAAGGGATCAGTTAGCATTTTCAGGAGTAGTGGAAACTGAAACCCTCGAAGTGCTTTCCCAATAAATAGTAAAATGGAAGACCTGAAAACATGGTTTCTACTTTTCTAAAAAAGGGTCGCAAACACTACAAACGAAAAGTGTCTTGATTTGGACAAAATTTACTTTTGTTAATCCCCAGCTAAATGAGGAATTAGCCTCGTCTTACAATGTCTGACAATAAAAAACCACTTATCAAAATGACATATTGAACAAATTCTCAAAAATTAAAAAAATAGCTTACTGGTTTCATATCGATGAACGATCGCAGGGATTCTGCAGGGGTACATCTCCCTTTCATGCCTTTGCTCCTCCCCACAAAAAGTAATGGCAAAACTGAGAAAGCCAGTTCTTGACACTCCTCTGAAATTATGAAAATAATTCAAATGAACAAATTAAGTATGATGTCAATCGACTGCAGGATAGAGAGAAAAATGGGACAGTTAAAAATACACACTTGCAGAGCAGACATGTTGATGGAAATAATAATGCAAGAGTCCCTTGAGTTCACTTGTAAAATGGCCATATTCAGGGCACTCATGTGTGTAATTTCTAAAGCAACTAATTAAAGCAGCAAAAAAGGAAATTGTTGCCAAGTTGTCATAAGAAATGTCAGAAAGTAGTAGCAATATAAATTAATATAAGATATACACCCGATAATGGAAATGGAATCAATCCAATTAACGGCTACTACAAAGCTCAGTTTCAAAACTCTTTTTCAGAATTTACAATTGTTGAGTATTCTTTTTCCACATTGCACTGAATATAATAAGGTAAAGTTAAGAATAATTATTATGTTGGGTATTTAATATACCTCACCTTCTGTCAAGTTGCCAAAATCGATCTCTCCTACATCCAACTGCTTTTCCCAATTGATCCCGAGTACCTTCGAGTTGTACTTGTACACTTGTTTGGAAAAAGAAGGCCACTTAGCATAAAGCTGGTTAGTCTCTTCAGAGATCGCCAGTCGGAAATCTTGCTCAACCTAAAGTTGTCATAATAAGGAAAATAAGTAAGTAAATGAGTTATAAATAAATGGTTTAACATAATTATCAGGTGAGCTTTTACAACTGTGTCAAACGCTACAGCCACCACAAAAACCTCAACTGGAAAACTCAGTTGCAGAAGGATGCAGTCTCCCAGCTTTTTTAATTATTTACGCACCGCATCTCTCAAAGTTTTTGTCATAATTACCCTTTATTGAAGTTATTAGCAATTTGTTAGTAAAGGCAATACATTATGCTTAATAATAATACAAGGCAATAAGTGTCAATGTCCTGTGCAGTTTTCACTGGATTAGAGGTTTCTTCCACAATTTGAATTTGGCTATTTGTTATGTTAAAGCCATAGTCAGTAATTATTATTTAGATTTTTACAAAATTGAACTAAGTTCAACCAATAAAAGTAATTGTGCTGTGCAAACATCCATACAGTTTTGCACCCTATTGAATGCTCTTGGCTAACCTTCTGGCAGTAAATATATTTGTTATCTTTTAAATAAAGTTTCACTTTCATCGGATTCAATAGGTTGTTGCTATGGACAAACATTCAGAATAATTGCTCCATAGGTCACTGTTGATGCTGATATGTAAAAAAGAGATCTTTGTCTGTCTAATTCCAACATATTAATGCAACTTAAATTCTACTAAATGTTGTACTCAACACGCATATACCACTGCAACAAAGAGAAAAGCTAGTTATTAAAACATGCAACTTACAATTCCTGGATCTAACAGCCGAGGATACACCTCCAGGATCTCTGCTGTAGTTGGGCTATCTGTCTTGATCCAGTTGTAACGTTGTTTACAGGTGTTGGCCATGTACTCAAATAACATTGCCTTTGGTTCTTCATTATGTTTCATCCATGTTATTGCTTCTTTAACTAAAAAATGACCATAAAAATAAATTGTGAACCGTCGAATTTCAGTGCTTATTTCATCGAGTGTAACTTAACATGACAACTTGTCTTTTATGCTCAACAACCATTTTGCTTACAACTTATTTCATGGCCTAGGTTTACAATAGGAGTGCATTGTGTACTGACTATACTGGAATTTTGTTTAAAGCTGCAGGCAGAACAACTCTTCATAAAAACAACTGACCATTTGGAAAATAAATCATAAACTTTCACTTGAAATAGTCCGTGAGAAATAAACAATTGTTTCTATGTCACATGGGAAACTATGTTTTTCAGAACTGCAAGATAAAGCCATCAATATTTGTTTAAATATATGGTTTACAATGCATCTGTTAAAACAGTGAAAACCAACTGCAAATCTGTTTACAAGTGTAAAATGTCAAAAAATAGTAATGGTCAAACAAACACATACCTTGTGACTCGGTCAGTTCAACCAGGGTCATGTCAGCCTACGAACGATGTACAAATGAATACACGTTGTTTACAATGCTAGTATATGTATTAGCATAGGCCTTGCTCTATGGTATTTATAGTAACACTACCATACCATGACTACGGAGTTGGAGGTCAAAATCATCACATTCACGGCACGTTCTTTACTGTTTTTTTTCACTCAAATTGCATTATATCCCTCCCTTTAATCAACAACCATACATAAACCAGCTTACCCCTGCTCTATATGAACTCACACATTGATTGTTCACTCATAAAGGTCACAAATCAACCATAAACTTTCAACATTTTGTCGCCAAAGTGAAAACAAAATGGCTGACGTTCTGTTTCTGTCTTGGTGCAATGATAACGCAACGGCTGTTGCATGTTTCTAACTTGTTTTTACTGCTTATCTCTATAACATTGGATCCGTAAAATTTTGAAAATTGCCAACTCCGGAACTGAATCGGCCGTTGGTTAATAGAGAGTTTTTTAACGTGTAAAGTTGAAACTGAATTTTTATGTCGGAAACGGAAACGGAATTTGCACTTTTCCGAAACGGAAAATCATTGGTCACAAATGGTTGTACTAATATTAAGTCATTTCACAAACACATTTATTACGGAATACCCTTCAAATAAAAAATTGTTTTGGGTGTAAATTCTGGCTCAAACATAATAAACTTGCACGGAAAAAATATGATCGAAGATTCGAACAACTTCGAGCCTTCAGTTCAGAATCAACGTATATTCCTGTTGAACTTCATGTGCACTACTGTATGCAGTGCCGTCGATGCCGTGTAAGCAAACTTCTTGAAATAAATTTTGGGCTAATTTACCAAAAGCCATGTGATAAAATCACACACAGTTTACGCTACAATACTTCATGTTCGTGCTTTTTATTAATAAAACAATTGAAACATTGTACTTACCGTCAAAAACTTCAACCAAATCCCCAAATCCCCACTGCTCTAACAACTCCGGCACGTCTGCCATTTTTCCAGCTTTTTTGTGACGTCGTGATTGGCTACTTTCATATCACGTGCTTAAAAGTTTACACAACAGTTGTTCAAGTTCATTTTAGGCGGCAAATATCGGTTTATAACATAAAACTACATTTACACAACATAGGATTTACACAGCTTGGATATGATCACACAACCTTGTTTAAAAATTACACAGGTTGTTTAAACAAAAAGTTACACAGCGTTATTTTACACAGGAGAATAACAGTGTACAAGACTGAGTTAAACTGTTACTCGTTTTAGTAACCAACTTAACACCGATGGACAGTCAAGCATTCATTTTACAAAAAAAAAAAAAAACAGGTGTACTTGCATTGAGTCTTCTTTGAAAACCCCGCATGTTACTGTGCGTCTTGCTGAAACTGACTCGACCTTAGCCGGCCACATTATCCCCTGTACTTTTATCCATACAGCATCACCAACTGAATGAACAAGAAAACAATTGAACAAAACATTACATGTATTTAGCTAATAAGTGTACCATAAAGATGTGATTTTGTTCAACATTTAGGTGTCAAGGTTATAGAGAATAAATTCTAAAAGGTGCTATCTAGTAGTAGCCTACAATTTGAAAGGGCATGTAGTATGAACTTCAATTTTTGTACCCATCTCGCAATACACTGTGGTTCAAACTTAATTTGAGTTTTATTATGGATTAAAGTTATTTTTAAATGCTATTCTCTAATTAAATTTTATGATGGCAAGAGCAATTTAGAAACAGAATTGTATGGTTACATGTGAAAGTCAATGTTATTACTGTAAGTATTAAGCAGCATCAGGAGAAAACTCTTTAAAATTGATGATTTTCTATCAATTTAAATTAAATTGATTCATTATCTTTAAGATTGTTTTTCTTTTAAGAATAAGCAAAGTATACCTTTATAAGAAGAAAGTTGAGAAGCGACTTCTTCTCTGCTTTTCATTGTGCTCCCGCCTCCAGTGCACCAGGGAATGAAGAGCTAACTGTTATTAAACAAAAATTAATTTATGTGATGTGACCTAAAGTGTGACAAAAATTTCTCAAAATATGCCACATTAAAATTTCAAGTTATTGGTAGAAAATTAAGAGCAAGAAGTTAAAATTGGTTGGCAGTCTCAGTAAACACAATTTACATATTAAACATTTACAAGTACATGTAGGCCTACTTCAAAGTTCATGGAAGTCACACATTCCTATCAAATACACAATATATGGATGGAGTTCTGTTAAGGTTAAGAAAGTTAATTTTTTGTTGGATCTGGTTTTCTTTTAGCAAATGTTATTTTCATGGAGGCTTTCTCTGATTGATCTCTCATAACGGCTTTCTTTTATAGTTTGACACAGGATCTTTTGACAGCGCCCCCACGTAATGTAGCAGCTTCGTGTACGAAATGCGTCGTTCCCATGTGGGGCACATTCTTTTTTGCTAAAAGAAAACATGCTATAATGCTGCTGCAATTAATTTGTTTTTCATAGTACATATAAAAAAAGGAGATGAAAATGTTGCCTTACATGATGTTTTTGTAGTATTCCGAATGAAACACTGGATGACAAAGGATAACCCTACCACAAATAAAAATTACAAGGTCTCCAGTTGCTCTTTACCACGTTAAACTGAATAAAAGCAACATCTAAATCATCATAAATCAGTGCCCAGTGATCAGTTAAATAAAATCCATATTGAAAAGGCGCTACGTTGAATTCAATGCAAAGTTGAACTATTTTATTCATAACCCAAAACTCTTTTGTAACAAAATAGCAAGGCATTTTTATCTACGGTGAAAAAAAAAGATGCATTTAACTACACTTCGTAGTCTAACCATGGAGGTGGTAAATAAGCTGGACACTAATCTGGTGTAATGTAAATCTGTATCCATAGATTAACTTTGGTCTGTATGGCCCGATGTACATAATGTACATGTATCCCTTATTGTAATAAAAACCCTGCACTGCGGGCACAAGCCCGAAATGTAGTGTCCGCACGGAAGTGTTCCAATTGTTGTTTTGAGATCAAATTTACGACTGAAACATCGATCTAGATATTCAATATATTTAGCTTCCTATATTTAAAATGGATAACATTCCGTATGGCGCCACCACTTTTTCACTAATTTTTACAAAAAAGGATATCTCATTGAGGTAAGTTAGATACTTTATTATTTCATATCGAATGAAAAAGTGGTGGCGCCATACGGAAGCTTTTCCTTTAAAATATTTAAGCACAATTATATCAACATAATCTTAGGAATTTAATCACAAACTCACCTAAATGTTGAAACTAACTTTGCCTGCACTGCTGACAGCGAAACAGACACTTTTCCCCGTAATGTATAAATAGTACATACCGCAGCAACACAGACACACGAGGGCTCTTGATGACGTCATAGCAAGTGAACAAGTGCGCCACAAGAGGGCGCTACAGCAAGCGTTATACCCCGCGCGCTCTTTGTCCGTTATCTGAACGACGGACATTATACGCAGACAAAACAGCATTGTGGGGAAAAAATAAACTGTTAAAAAAAACCCCGCAATGTCGTTTTCTACCCACAGAAAACTATGGGACTGTGGGTATAACCCCACAATGCCAAAAAAGCTCACAGTGCTCATTGTACCGTTAAATCACCCCACAATGTGCTTCTTGTAAGAGCAAACAGACAAACAGACAAACAGACAAACAGACAAACAGACAAACAGACAAACAGACAAACAGACAAACAGACAAACAGACAAACAGACAAACAGACAAACAGACAAACAGACAAACAGACAAACAGACAAACTTCTTCATGATCTTCTTCTGTTTCGACTGTTTGATGTTTGGCAGGGCGGATTTCAATGCCAACTCTACTTGAACTTGCATGTCCATGATGATGACAGTGTCATCTTCACTACCAGTACCGTTTGGTGTGACCTCAGCCATTGCCAATACCACAGGTGTTTGGGCCTTTACTTCAACTATTTCTGAAGAATTCTTTTAATTTTTAGTTAAAAATATCATGAAACAGGAGACGGCCTCCAAAATGCTGCAAAATTTCTTACTAATAATCCACTAAATTGAAGGAATTTTGGGGAAAACTTTATACTAGAAGTTTTCAAAAGCATTCAGATTGCAATCGAACTAATGAGGGACCAGCTTGTTTAATTTGGATCTAGCTAAAACATGACCTAGAAATATTGTAGTCGCAATATGCATAAACGGCAGTGCTTTTATAGCGAAGAATTTTCTACACTGAAACATAGCCCCCCCCCCCCCCCCGCCAAAAGTGAGACAATTAAAGGACAGTTTTGAGACCCTTGTGCAATAATGACAGCAGCCAGTCCAAATACAGTAGGACTACAAGTTGTGTTGGAATGAGAAGTATATGATATGGAATAGACAAATCATATTCATTTGTATGGTTTGTTCTTCAGTGATACAGAGATGTCAAGTCCAGAGGCCAGCTTTGCGGGAGATTTTTCAAAGCTCACCACCACCACCTCTCCCCCCGGAAAAAAAAAATTGTTAGTTCTAAAGGCCTTTCGAAATCGCCGCACAACTTTTTTTTTATTTTAATAAAATACAAAAAATTGCAGAAATTTAATTGTGGACAAAAAACTGTTTAAAAATGCATCAAAAACCTGTTCAGAATATTTAAAACTCACATGAGGTACACAGGAGATGTTGATGGTTAATGTGGAGGTACGATTGTGTCAGATTATTTCCCCCTAAAAATAAAAATAAAATCGACTAAAAATTATTTCCACAATCCTCCGCTCACTTCTTCTGCCTGTTGTGTGTCTTCGCTGGTGGAGCGCATTTAACGAATTTGCTAAACGAATCGGGAAAAACTTGTGCGCAATAAGCGTTTTGCGCTCTGCCGAATTTCAGCTGAACCTGCTGGGAGAGCAAAAGCGTGCGCAATCTGCAAATTTGCGCTCTGTTTGTACGGCAGCAATTTGATGATTCTGATAAAAACTGCGTGCAATCTGAAGATTGTGCAAACATTGTAGATTGCGTTTTTTGTACACACGAGCGCGATTTGGCAATGCATTGTCGTTGAAAATGGTTGCTGTGCGTGTGAGCGTGAGACAGAGCCCAAATGCGTGACTCTCACGCCTAATGCGTGAGACTTGGTAGGTATGGTGATATGATGTATCTTCCATCAACCTTATCAGACAACAATGGGCAAAAATCCATTAACTTGGACTATACAACATAAACAACGTCATTTGATCCTGTGTCCCTATGTTGCACTTGGTATAAGCCACAACTATGCAAATAGGTAGACTGGTGTAGCTTGACAATGAAAATCACTTCCTCTCCTGACACTAATATAACCATGATACTACCAAAAGTCCAGCCTCTGCCTTCCTTTACTATGAGAAACATTCCTTTCTTGTACTTTGTACCAAACATGCAAACTTTGTCAGAAACAAGACACTGTAATGGCAAGTCATAAGCAAGTACAGCTTCTTGGACTTCTCTAACATACATATCTGGGTAGAAAAATTTTAATTCTGAGGTCTCAAAATCAAATTCGTGGAAAATTGCTTCTTTCTCAAAACTTACATCCTTCAGAGGGAGCCGTTTCTCACAATGTTTTGTTCTATCAACCTCTTCACATTACTTGTTACCAAAGGTTTTATGCTAATAATTATTTTGAGTCATTACCAATACTGTCCAGTGCCTTTATGATCAGTTTGTCGATGGGGAAGGACATCCGTTTTTAGGGAGGGGGTGGGGAGGGGGTTGAACAACAAAGATATTGACAAAATGAGATACCTCGCCAGCTTCATCGGCACCTTTCCATAAAAAGTTAGAAAACGGGCCGAGATTTCCCAATACATGCAGATATTTTTACTAAAAAAGATCCCAAAATTTACGAGTGAACTTTTGTATTGTAAAGTGAACTTTTGTATTGTAAGGGTAAAGGCCCGGTCACACAGGCCCCGATAACGAGAACGATAACAAGAACGATAACAAGAACGATAGAAATGCACGCGCTCGATTGGTTGAAATGCTCCACGCAGAATACGATCATTCAACCAATAGAGGGCGTGCATTTTTATCGTTCTCGTTATCGTTCTCGTTATCGTTATCGGGGCCTGTGTGACCGGGCCTTTATACACCCACTTTGCAGGTTGTGCAATGTCCATGGCTGAATTAAATGTTTTGGTATTTTTCATAATTTATCCGTCCTTTGATCAGAGAAAACAATCTTTTTAAAACTTTCGGTGAAAAAAGAAAGAAGTCTATATTTAAAAAAGAAAGAAATCTTTAAACATGTTTTAAAATCTCCAAATTTCACTTTATGGCTCACATGGATCATCTGTTTAGATGAGTCTGCTCAACATTATCTGACACCAACAAACGTTTTCCTTCCATGGTGATTACTGTCAACTTTTCTTTTAATTAATTTTTAGTGTACATAATTATACCGACTTTACAGTTCTGGATCTCTAGATCCTACACAAATACATATCCCGTGAACCACAGGACACAATTGCCCCAGCTAGATTCGGGTGCCTCTAATTTGAATCTGCTTATTAAACTAATACATTTTCTTTGTAACAATTATTGTTTTGTACATTCAAAATTATTGATGCTTTATAATAACGTTAGATTGGCGGCAGACCCTAGTCAATTTATTGTAATGCAATTAAGGTACACCTAGCTGAGCTAAGTGTCAGTTCATGCAATGAATATGGTACGGAATTTCGCTGTTGAACAAGTGTAAAATAAGCTATTTTCGTGCGATAATAAGCAGCTCAATATGCAGGTTTTTGTTTCTTGTCCCTTTTCATGTCAGTTTTTAAGCAACTTTCTATTATATTTGGGCGTCTCCATTTTCCCTTACTAGTTTTCTATTATTACTAGAATCCCCCTAGACTATGTTAATTAACAGTTAACAGTGAAATTGAAATAAAAGTTGAGTTGAATTTTGAGTTGAATTTTGGGAATGAGATCGTAAACACACATACATTGTATCGTAATGACCACCATCAAACCTATACAGCGCCCTCATACGTCGCTCCAAACATCAACAATAAAATTACAGTTTGGTACCCAGACGACTTGATAGAAATTCTCATTTAAACTAGCCCTTAAATTTGGAGGTACCCGACTAAAGCTAATGTTGATGGGATGCCATATGGGCAAACTGCGGCGAGCTGTTTGTTGTGAGTTGTGGACATGTGTGGTGAACGGACGTGTTTCTATGATTTTGTGTTTGCAGGGTTGGTTCAGTACGACGAATTTTAACCCTCTGTTCAGAGCCTCAAAACCCTAAAATACACAAAAGTCGCAGCGTATAAAATGACTACATTCTCTTCACGATAAGGTTAGTCGAGTTAGTTAGGGGTGATGAACCGTTAACTGGAGTCTGGGACTGGAAGAAGAATCACACTAACTTGGGAAGCGGCAATCTCCCGTCACGTGTTGCTGCCATCGATGTCCCCGAAGGGGGACTTCACACGACACAGTACAATGCACGGTAGCTGACCAGTGACTGGTGTGGTAGTGTCTCCTTCTTTTTGTACACACTGCGGGGAGCCTTGGCCGGTGGGTGAGTCATTTTGTTGTTCATGGTTTTTTTTTTATAACTTTCCGTATGGCGCCACCACTTTTTCACTCATTTTTACAAAAAGGGATATCTCATTGAGGTAAATTAGATACTATTATTATTTCATATCGAATGAAAAAGTGGTGGCGCCATCCGGAAACTTTTCCTTTTTTTTTTTTAATGCATTCAGCCCTATTTAATTCCTCTCTGCTTCTTAAGACAGTTCTTGAGTAAAAACATTTGAGCGCAAGATTTTGCTTATAATTAAGGTGGAAAATGGGGGCCAAATAAGGAAACATGACAAAGAAGGCATCTTCTTTGAAATCAAATATGGACCATTTTACAACCTCAAATGTAATTAAATTTTGTGTGGGTGGACATTTTAATACATTTTAAATGGACGCTGGTTACTTCTAGAACCTATAAGGCTCCCCTAGGGGGTCTAGTATTTTGGGCCTCCTTAACGCTATACGTTTTCAAATCAGCGTTTATATGTGAAAGTTTTACGACCGTTAGCCAGCAATAACTGAAGTTTCTTTTGTACTAACTACTAAAACTTTCCCCACATACTCAATATACATTCATAATGCTTGTATTCCTTTTTGTTGAGTGAAATTACAAAACATTGTCAAAAAATGCAATTTTCTGCTCGTTACTCACTGTTGTTGTTTTTTTTTTTTTACGTTTTGAAATTGTGATATATAAAAACGGAAATTCGAGACTAAAATCAGACTATGCCTGCCTTTTTTGCAGGGGGGGGGGTCAGAATTTTCTGTTTCTTTATGTTTTATTAAAAAAGTGCCGTTATGTTTTTTTAAATAGTTTTTTGGTCTGAGAGAGGGGGGGGGCTGCGGTGACCCCTTTTTCTTCAAAAAAAATAATTCAGGCTCTGAAGGAAAGCCACTGGCATCCCTGAATTATAAAAGGAAAATCAACTTAAAACAGCTGCATCTTTAAAACTAATGTAGGCCTACACAAAGGCTTTCAACAAAATTTGCAGATGATGATGAGTGTGACGAGCTCTATCAAAATAAGGTATAATCCCCACTGTTGTTCATTTTTGTTGGGATATTTATAATGCAACCCATGAATGAATTTTTTTTTTAATAATGATCAAACAACAATCCTTTTCAAAAGTTTGAGAAAATTACAACAACCTGTTTTGAAAAACCTTTCATGAGATAAAGTAATTTTTCGTCTGCCTGATGGTGTTGTACGTTTCCTCGTAAAAACATGAAATAGATTGTTTTTGTCTCTTAAAGATCTTTTTAGTTTTCTATCCCTTTTTCTGTAATTTCTTAAAGTTGGAGCGTACAGACTATACTGGAACAGATGTGTTATAGATGCGTGACATCAGTGGGTAACTTGATTCCAAGTTACATCTGAATTTTTACCACTTGCTGCTGGGCGCGCTCAAGATTATATTAATTGTGATTTATGCTGTCTGAAATATCATATTTGACGAGAAATTGCATTTTGAGTTTGTATTATTGAGCATTTTATTAACTTTTGTTTTGGCATCGAAACAATGCAAAATTTGTTATCAATTGTTTAACTTTTCTTTTGTGACCAAGATGGCCGATTGATCTCAAACTTTTACATGTTTATCAGTTTATGTAAATGGTGGCTTTCACTGCCAGCAACTTTTTTGCTAGCCAAACCAATTCTGTAATGTTACTTTAAGCTAAGCAATAGTGGTTGTTTGTGGAAACTTTCTGATGGATATTTCACTAAGAAATAGAAGAAAAAAAATGAATACTACAGACTCTGCAAAAACATAGTCTGAATACTGGCCCATTTTCTGTGTCATATCTTTTTTACAAACGTATTAGAGAGATTACTTACAAACACTTTTCAGCCCATCAGTTTGCTGCCTTCATTTTTTGAGTGGGTGTGGGTGAAATCTTCTTCACTTAGGTAGGCTACAATATAGTTCACTGACACACTCCACACCAATTTGTGTGAGGTATGCAAGGCATAGTGTAAGGTGCTGCTCTTTGATGTTTGGTTAAACATCTACTATTTGATCTTTGAGTTCTTGTGCTGTGAAATCGGAATCACTATCACTGCCTTCCAATAGCGGACCCTCCATTGTACACTCTGGAAATGCATAAGCTTACCTTTCATAAAAACTGAGGGCATAAACATTCATTGACAAGTATTGTGATTTTGTTAATAATTGAACTAAATTCGATGGCTCGCTCCGGTTTGGATGCGTTTTTGTTTCCTCCGAGTTTTGTAGATTTGGTAGCTACTTTTTCTTCTTCAGATTCACCACTGGATGATGGATCCATTATTTTAATTCCTCTCTGGATGGATTCCTTGCAATTGTGTTTGCGTTTATCTATGGCAGACTCTAGCTTAGATGAACGATGTCTTGTGCAGAGTTCTCGTATGGCCATGCGGTCTCCCATGCATAGGAACTGTCCAAGCTCGGCGTTGTCTGCACCCATTCTGCTAACAACCTCCATGTCAATCTGAAAATATACATGGTTCAACACTGTTAACCATGCTGGGCAAATAATAGTCTGGGCAGATTCATTTATGCATTTGTTGTGTTATTACTCAACTAAATAACAATTGCTATTGGGTAAATAATAATAAGTATTTCGCATTGTGCATTTTCTGAATGGAATTAACATTTTCTTGTTTACTTTTTGCAACAATACAGAAGTTTTCTTTTTGGCTCTATGCTATACGCTATTTTTTTAGTCATCTGGAAAAAGTAGGGTTCTTGAACTCGATAGGCGTACAATACGAACAGAGATTATCTTGTGACCTATCCTTACAGAATCCAGGTTAGTCAAACAATTGCTAGTGAGTTCCCCGGTGTTTTGTTAATTAAATTTTTTTCCGGTATTATTTAAGTGCGCCATTTTTTTAGGTTGCAATACATACGTTGCACATACATACGTGTAGACTAGACATGTTTGCACTCTGTCATTTAAATTAAAACTAATTGACTATGTTCTGGCAGGTGAAACTCCCATTAGAGGCCATTCATAATAGTCAATGTTAAAAAATATACTCTATACACTTAAGAACAAAGTAATGCCTCAAATGATGCAGAAGGTCAAAGGACTCCATCATCAGGAGCTATTTAGCTCTTTCTGGCTTAAACAAACAACTTTTAGTTTGATATGAACCTTAAGCCCCTTATGACCCATTTCAGTTAACTGTTCAGTAACGACGAGCAGACACCACAGGTCTTTCCCGTTAACAAATGAGGCTATCTGCTTTCTTGTATTTCATCAGTTGAAATGCGCTAGAAAACGGTGAGTCACACCCTTCAAAAATGCAGATGTGTCAATCACTTTGTCTCTTTCTTGTGTGACAAATCAGGGAGTGCCTATCACTGGCGTCGGAGGCTAAGGAACCAGCGCTGTCGTTGCCCAGGCTCTCTTGACTTGATTGAGCGAAATATTCTTGACAAAACTCTGAGACATTGCATTTCCTACACCAGGAAGATTGACATGCCGCAGGTCAGTCATGGCTTCAGGTCGTTAGGGCAAGATGGGGAAAACAGTTTTTATTGACCCCCCCAACAGTCTAATTATGAAGTTGAGCACAACCTCTCGAAGATTTGCTGCAGCTGATGGTAACTTTCTCTGCAGGGCCTTGAGTACCTTTTTTTGACGACGTGACATGATGAATGCCAGTGGCACCTGCTTCCGTCTGCCGCTGTCACTCTTCACAAAGGTATGAACAGAAAATAGCTGCACACATGTTTCACTAGTTTAGATGTTCCATCAAGGTACCATGTCTTGGCCTTATTCAGAAATTGAAGTTTTGCAGCAAAAAAACAAAACAAAACATGGCGGGCACCATCAAGGGGAATGCCTTTCTGCAGAAATCCATTGGGGGAAGAAGCCTTGATCGAGGATAAAATCAAGGTCTCTAGGTTCGGGAGTTCGCTGACTCTGGCGGTAATGGTTAGCAGCCAGGCAACTACATGATCCGGACAGCAAGCAGTCGGCCATCGGGGTCGACTTCAGTGCTGATTACTTCTTCAACTATGGTGCCCGCTGACTTGAAGACTTCAGCCTTGGCCCGGGGCTTAACCAAACTCTTAACTGCCACTGCAACTTCCGTCCCGGAACGTGCTAGATGTGGGTGTTCAGTGTTCAGACCCGTCTTTAAGAAATCGTCATCTTGGTGAACAGACCTGGCACAACGCTGGAACTTGTTCCTAATACTGAAAAGCCAGGTGACTTTGCTAGTAGTGGAACCAGCCTTCTTCCACTTCTTGGTGTCAGAGTAGCCATGACTGTCCTCTGAAATCACTCTACCTCTTCTCGTGCCAGCCTCAATTATCATGTACATGTACTTGGTGATCTTTCATCCCCTACGCCCGGGAGACCTTTAAAAATGACAGCGTCGTATTGATATAATTGGGTACAAAGTGATCGACATCATTTTAGATATTTTAAATAATTGTATACAGTCATGTATTTGAGTAAACTAAAATGTTCATGCAAGGATGGTTCAGTTAATTTTCATCTTGCAGTGGTCATTTCAAAAAGTTGAGTTTTCAGCAGTTAAGCACAAGGAACATTCATTTTTCACTGTTTTCTTGCAGAAAAAACCCTCTTCAAACACCAGATAAAAATGGATTTAAAAAAATCTTTCACAATGCAAAATAATGGCTGCCCACTCCACGAAAAGCACCCTTAACAATGCTGATGTGGGCTCCAATTGTCTTGCTGTGTGCTATTTTATAAAATTAACATACATGTATTACTGTTTTCTGGAGAAAAAACCATACACAGTGAATAATATCAAGTGAATAAATACTATCAAGTGAAGACCTAATCAATTCTGCTATCAAATGAGGCAACTTTTGTGGAAAAAAAACAACTAACTGAAAAAACCCTCTTAAGACACAATAGGATGAATAGGACTTTCTAAGCAGTGGTCCACTCATGTTATTGATAAGGCAAAGCACCTTGCTGCCCATCACTGCTACATGTGTACCTTCTTTCCTTTGGCCTACTTCACCTTGGATCCACGATCCTGGTTCATGCGAAGAAAACATCTTAAATAAAATATGAAGAAATGGTTAAAGGCACTGAACACATTTGGTAATTGTCAAAGACCAGTGTTTCCACTTGGTGTATCCCAACATATGCATAAAATAACAAACCTGTGAAAATTTGAACTCAATTGGTCATCGAAGTTGCAAGAAAATGATATAAGAAAAAATATTCTTGTTGTACAAATGGGAATACACACTTCCAGCAAGAAGTTTTTATTATCTTAGTGAGAAATTACCTCTTTCTCAAAAACTAAGGCAGGCCTCAAATTTCCCGATTTTTAGGGCAAGGCCACTTTGGCCTTGAATTTGTCAAATTTTTAAATGGCACCAAGGCCATGAGGTAGGGCACCAAGGCCAACTTAAAATTTCAAAAAGGGCATCAAGGCCATAAAAAATAAAGATCATGAAACAATTTCTGTTCAGGTCCTGAAGGCTGTTTTAATGAACCATTTCATTACTTTTGCTTTCCTTAACCAAAAACATAAAGTTTTTTTAAATGTATTTAATTTGATTGATTAATGGGAAGTAAAAGTATGCATCCTTTGCTGGCGGCGGTTGAAACGAACCGTTACATTAGTCTTGTTCTTCTTTTTGCTTTCCTTTAACTAACAACGGCAAGTTCTTTGAAATCATGTTTATCTGAAAAATGTATTTAAAAACAGCAAGTTAAGGGTATCAGAAATACAGGCAGGTATCTATCTATTCGGGCTCGGATGCTGATGAAGAATCAATACTGTCCACCTGAACAGGCAACAGATCAGCATCGATATCAAGCATTCCATCACCATGATCAGCGTCGGAAGACAAGTCATTGACTGAAGTAGAAGAACAGGCAGATGAGACAGAGACAGAGTCAGAGTCAGAGTCTTGATCCATTGGTGTTTGTGCAGGGTTCCTGACTTTTTTCCGCTTCATGTGTGGACGCTTGGTGTGGATACCACTATTCCACCATCTCGCTACAGCTGGTGCAGGGTTGAAGAGCTCTGGTTCAGGGCCCTGTGTACATATGCGAAGGAGATCCTCAATGGTGGAAGCGCTTTATAAAAGAAAACTGTCGCTCAACCTGCGATGTGGCAACTGGTAAAAGCAGAATGATTCGGATGAGGTGAAGAAGGTTAGGGTACTTATCAGATTTTAACAGCATCTTTTTCCATAGGGGGAGAAACTGTTCTTTCTGATGATGTTTTTGGATGTCTTGTTTTGCCTTCATCCACTCCCTTTCAATTTTGGTGACATCACATCCCTTCTTCAGAAGCAGTGACTTGAAGTGGTCAGTTATGGTTTGGACCTCATCCAAACCATAATCCAACAAAGCTTCAGGTTCAGATGGATAACTTGAAGGATCCAGGAGTTCTGTTGCCATGATCACTGGATCCTCCTTGAAGCTGCAAAATCTGTTCCCGATGCAGGACACAATAGAGTTGATGATTGCTATTGTCTGCCGTTTGAATGGGTCTGTCGGCCTGGCTTGAAGTTCAACACCATTGAAGAGGAAGGTGGATTTTCCATTGGCAGTGGCTTCATTGACAGCAGCAAGTACAGGTCTCAGGTGAGGGCCTGGAGATGTCCTCTTCCTCCTTAAACTTGCTTCTGCAAGCATGACACTGGTTCTCACTGAAGAAAGAGGTAGGTCGTCACGCTGAGACTCAAGAGATACTTCAGCCATGTCGTCAACCAAATCCTGGTATAGTGCCATGTGCAGAACAAACTTGCAGGATTTTAAGAGCTTCAGGTACTCTTTCATCTTGGCGGCATCAGCAGCTGGTACATCTTTCCGCTGCCCAGTGGCCTGCTCTTCAAACTGTGTTGCCACGCACTGACAGTTCAGAGCTTTTCGTCTGTGATCTATCCAACGGGTTCCTTGTCCTCGCGATTGCTTAACTACATTTGTCTTCAAAACCTTAGCAACAGCTTTCAGCTCACGCCACCTCTTTGGTGATCGTTTGTAGAGGTAGTACAACCTCATGAGTATCTCGTCAATCTGTAAATAAAGTTAAAATATAACATCGTAGTTAATAAAAGACTTAGTATAAACAATATTGGCCACAAATACAGGACAGGTGGGGGAAAGTCATTAGAGTTTAAAGCATTTGTTGAATGAGTGGAAATACGATATGAAAAGGTTTGCAGTACACCATGTAATGACTATCTCTAATGAGTTGGGGGTGGTTCTGAAAAGAACCGTTGGGTTTTAACTCAACGTTTTGATCAGTATAATTGCTCTGATCGTCTTCTGGAGAAAGATGGACCCTAATCTGTACTGTTATTCCCCTGTCAGAAAGATTTTTTTTATTTTAATAAAAGTAGTTTTTAAATTTGTATATAACAAAAACATACCTCTGTGAAGTATGTCCCCTTAAATGCATCCTTCAAGGATAACTCCAGCCGATGAGCTATACAGTGCATTTTTATCAGCCATGGAGCAGGTACAGACCGCTGAAGTTTGACCAGCACTCCATCAACTTGCCCGAAGTTTACTGCTGCACCGTCAGCTGCTGCTGAAACCAAACAATCGCTCAACTCGAGACACTTCTCCTCACACTTTTTGGTGATGGCTTCATAGACACCATCTGCATTACATCTGCTTGGTTCAGCAATTCTAAAAACGGAAAATTAAAATAAACAAATTATTTAAAATGGAATTTTGATTCAGCTGATGATAATCTAATTTTTGGCAACTTTGATAGCCAAAAGTTCTATTCCATTATAATCACATAATTTACTTACCCGAGGAGTTTGATCTATGGAACTCCATCTTCAATGAACTTGATGCTGATCACCTCCTTCTCAGACTGCGACTTGTCAGAGCTGCCATCAAACAATATAGAGCAGTAGAAGTTATCCTCGTTGAATCGACGTTGTAAATCACTCAACATGGTGCCGGCAATGTGGCTGATGAACGCCCGACATGCCATATCATTGCAATAGGTCGTTCCCAACTCTACACCATGTTTACGTTCAACTGAAACTAGAGTTCTGTAGAGAGTAAATAGCTGCTCACAGTAAGCAACTGTGTAAGCAATATCAAACAGTTTGCACATTTTGTTCATTGTCTTGGTGTTCAATGCCGTTAGGTGCTGGTGCATGACCGATTCTTTCTTTGGCGGATGCTTTGCTCTCACAGCTGCAAGGTGGGTTTTCGAGGTACTGTGAGCTTGGGTAGTGTCCTTCTTGATGTTACTTGTGCCAACGGTGTAGGCATCAAGGTCACAGATTTGTTTCTGGCCGGGGCTAATAGCTGGTTGGACTTGTTGATCAATCTGATGATATCGACACACCGAACACCAAACTTTGGTTACAACACCATTACGACACTCGTACTGAAGCCAGTCATAACCCCAACCATCAACGGTTACCGGTTTTGTCTTGCGTGTTGAACTAGTTGTCTGCTTCTTAGTAGTAGTAGGACCTGCTGCGGCTAAATCATCAGTAATTGGCTGGGGCTGTGGGTTTTGCAGTAGCTCATCTTCCAGAAATTGTGGTTGTTGTGGAGCAGCTACAGCTTGCCTATATTGTTGAAAAGAAAAAAACCCTTATTACAGCAACATGCAATTGCAACATGATGCAACCAGGATAATAACCGTATTGTTTGTTGGCCACCCTCTGAGAACATCGTTCGTACTTTTCCTCCCCTGTCCTGGTTTTGAGGTATGCCCTTTTCTAATAAAAGACGCATATACAAATAAACAGTGGTAATAGAATCACCAAGCCTATGTTTAAATTTTAATATTAATGATGATATGAGGGTTAAAGAAACAATTCTCTAGATTTATTAGAAAATGATGAAAAGGCACATGACTTTTTTTTATTATTATTAAGCCTCTGTATTAATCTTACCCGGAATGCTCAGCTGAGTATTCAGTCACATGATTTGATCATCGTGAATTGAAAAAGTGTTTGATGAAACTTTTTTGGTGGGCAAATTTTTTAAGAATTAATAATGGCCCCAACATTACAACATATTTTTGTACCTTTGTAGAAATGCATAAAATACCAAAACGTGTTTACAACAAGTGCAACTAACCAGGGGAGCCTTCTTACGAATACGACTGTTTCTTAGTTTTGGTCAAATGAGAGGAGACCTAAAAAAGTTTATGAAATTTATATGCATCGCGTGCAGAGAGGTAAAAGATTTGCCTCGGTTTTGTTATGGACACCACCTTGAAAACGGGACGTCTTACGATACATTACAATATTAAAAATAATTATGTCATTGTCTAACGCTTGGAAAAGAATATAAACATCGTCGTATCATTTAAAAAAAAAATCATGAATTTATTATTTCATTGCACTGATGGTGATGCTTAAAATTTACTTACCCGACACCGACACATCTCCGACATGACCAAAGTAGCAATCCAGCCTCTTGCATGCTTTGACTGATTCCTCTAGTTTAGCAGTTTTCAACCGCTTCACTCTTTCTTTCCGGGGCATATTATTATTGTACTCTTGGAAAACGATGGCCAGCCAAAAAAACCAATGAACTGCCCTTATAAAAATTCACTACAGTTTTATTACAATAAATTTGCGATGTTTAATATAGTGTAAATATATTAAAACTACAATAATTTTATTATAATAAAAATAAATTTGCGATGTTTAATATAGTGTAAATATATTAAAACTACAATAATTTTATTATAATAAAATTATAGTCTTTTAGCCGAAACGGCTGTATTTTTATTATTGTAAAATACAAGTTCATTGTATTTTCACTGTATTTTTGCTGCAGTTTGAGTACAAAATATTTACTGCAGTTACACTCAATATTAAGTACATTTTATTTAAACAATAATTCATAATTAATCCACTAAAACTATATTTATTGTGCATTGCTTATGTAACTTTAATATAGTTTCAGCAACATTTAGAGTACTTTAAAATGTGTAGTATAAATGTAGTTTTAGCAAAGTTCTCCTAAAGTCTAAATGTAGGAAAAGTGTAAGATTAACACAAAATGAATACAAAATGACAGCAGTTTTTGTGAGATTGTTTGTATTACTTTTGTGTTCATTTATTGCAGTTGTAACTTGTAATCAGTGTAATATTAGCATGAAAGAATTACAACCATATTTTAAAAATATTCATGTAAAACTATAGTTTAACTGCACAGTTAACATTAATATTCACTATTTTTAATATAATAATTTTAGAACTTTTAACATAGTTTTATAATATTATATTTTGAAATGTGTAATGAATAGGGTAGATGGCCTTAGCTTTCGATCCAATCCGGACCTTCTTCAGAGGCATAAAACAAGTACAAACAAATACATATCCATTTATAGAAAAAGAGAGGGGGAAAGGGATTAAGGAAAGGATCCAGAAAGAAGCGGGAAAAAAACAGCCAATCAAAGTTCCTATTTCAGAAACAATATTGGTGGCTAAGAACCAATGGGAGTGAAGTGGCGAGGACAAAGGATGTTTAGAATGAAAGGAAGGGTTACTGGACCATAAAAGTGGTCAAAGTATTGTTCGACAACAATGCAGGGAGACATGAAAGGGTAGGATTTGAGAGCAAGTTGCATCATGATGCAACTAACAATGGTCAATTAATAAGAATAGCAAGATCAGCAAGATCAAAGGTATGATGATTTTAAAAATAGGTATGAGGGACCTGTGGAAAAAAAGGGGGGGGGGTTACTTACATCAGATAGTTACAGTGATGAATTTATAAAAACAACTTTAAACTAGGTTAATTTATACTTTATGTACAGAATATATACAACATATAAGTTCTTAGGCAGAAGTGAAGTGGAGGGTAATGAGAAGTTATTTAACACCAGTGTTTATGTTAAGTCCAAAGGGTTTGACTGTCTTGAGTTGGTGAATCCAGTGTGATTCTCTATTCTTGCGGTGTGTGTCATCACCATTGCAAGCTTCAATCACCAGAAGTTCAACATCAATGACACTATGATTGGGGCTGTTGAAGTGGATAGAGACTGGGTACGGTTTCTTAGTCTTTATGGAAGAGACATGATTCGCAAAGCGAAGACTAAGTTTGGTCTTAGTCTCTCCCACATATTGTAGCCCACATCTCTTACATGATATGACATAGACTACATTAGACGTGCTGCATTCAGAGTCGGTCTTGATGTTGTATGAAGAGCCAGTGGTATGACTCTTCACCTTAAGTGAGGGCTTAATGTGCAGACACGTTTTGCATTTGGAACGGGTACATTTGTGACAGCCCAGTATATCTGTCGGGGGTTGTGTTTGGACTGTACCTGGGGGAAGTTTGGCCCTGACTAGTATGTCACCAAGGTTCTTAGGGCAGCGGAATGCAACCATGGGAACCTCAGTGATTGCTGAGTGTAACCTGCTGGAGGAGTGAAGTATAGGCATGTTATTAGGGACCATGGATAAATTAAGAACGCGGCCGCCCGCGGTCAGACTCGTTCTAGAACGAGTCCGTCCCAAAATTGGCACGCGCCCGTCCCAAAATTGGCACGCGCCCGTCCCAAGATGGATTAAGCGCTTCACTGATTTTTAAGGTCCCTCATTATCGAACTCTATTGTTGGTGCCTTTTGTTGTTCAGATTACATGGACAAGGCAGCTTGCAAGTAAGCCACGAAGGGGTGAAGGATTAGTGTTTGCGGTCTAGCTCAGGTATACACCAGACAATGGGTTGGAGATGTCCATGTACAGCCAACCCTCAAGTTTGCCAAAGCCAATACAATAACATGCTACTGCCGTAACAAGTTGAAGTGGTGACTATTATTCTTAAATTTGAAATCATCGCCAACTTATTTTGTATCTACATCTAATTGTTACATTAGGACCCGTGTTTACAGAGATGATTACACTTACAAGATTTGTTCATAAAGGTACCGCGAAATCATGCTGACCGGCTCGCAATCACACAAAACACAACGCAAAATTACATCGTAGTACACAAACACTCCATCTAGCTACACACTCACACACAGTGTTTTCAATATTCAGGCCTAGTAGTCTTGTTATTTTGCGTGCAACAAGCTATAATGCAAGAAACATTGAACGCTAGAGGGCTTTCCTAAACAATGTGATAGCGGGAGAGCCGCCCTCCGTTGGAAAAATTGCGCAACAGCTTACGAAATTAGTTTCAACCGCCTTGAGATTAAGACTTTCGGGAGAATCTGGTGTCCGAAAATTGCAATACTAACCAGCTTTGGTGCCCGAGCTAAACTCATACAACATTGGCGCCGTCACTGGTACCTTGGGCAACGTGGTGAATTTTCAGCAGTTCCTTGGGAAATATTAAGCGTGTTTAAGAAAAACTTCATAACGTGTTGGCTTCATTGTTCAAACATGAAACATTTTGGACACCTTGGATGTACAAAAAAGAGTATAGTTTTACTGTTTAATGTAAGATGTTTTTCCTATTGACTTTGTTTTACTTTGGGGGATTATTTTGCATGGCGGTCGTGCAAAGACGTAGTATTTTTTATTTTTAATCTGCGGTTGTGTTTTGACTTATTGTGTGAAAAGGGCTACAACTTGCTACCCAGATAAGCCGATTATAACTACACAGTGGTTTTCGGCCTACACCATTGTTCCTTTGTTATACAGTGGGTCTTCCTCGAGACCCGGTGGTTGAGGAGAACGCGTTCCACTCCGTAGTTTTTCTTTTGTTCGATTTGTCACGCGAAGGAACGCGTCGCGACGCGGTCGTTCCCGTGACATAATTTATCCATGGTCCCTTATTGAGAATTGAGGGAAGTTTGGGTAGTTGGGGTGGAAGGTGGTGACCAAAGCAACTCTATGGGTAGGAGCTTTTTTAGCTCCCGTGTTAGTCAACAGAGTATGACGAGGTACGTTGCGAGCCCTGTTGATAGCAAGTTGGACCCTACGTTCGCTGTGTCCCCAGGATACAAGGTGTTTCCTTAGCTCTGATGAGCGCCTCTTGTACAGGGTATCTGTGGAACAGATATGCCTGATACGTAAGGCCTGACTGTAAGCAATTGCCTTCTTACAGTAGGTATCACAATGAATTTTCTAAGATGGGCAGTTCTAATGTTTTAGAACTCATCAAAAGAAACAATTTGGTACCACACATGTTAAAATACGACTTCAACTTTTTAAGTTATACCATTTTAAAGTCTGATAAAAAAACACCAAAATTATGCAAATTAGCGCAATTTGCATTTCCCCCTTATTCAAGGGGTTATATCTTAGCAACTGTATATCCCCCATACATGAAACTTTGTGTGTTGCTTTCTTCCTGGCTAAATATTATGTCTATTTTTTTTCAATGTCACTGGTATGCCACTTTTTCAAATACAGATGATCAAATATGGCTAATTGTGCAGTTTTCCTATGTGAAACCGTACATCCCTCAGACTTCAAATTTTCTATGTTGCTTTTATTCTGGCTATACTGCACCATTGTTAATTATCAAATCCTCTGACTTGTTAGTTTCAGAATTATTGATAATCAAAAATGGCATTTTATTCATTTTTCATATTTTATTGTGATTTTACTGTTTTTGACTTATTTCAGAGAATGTTGCGTTTTAATCATTTTTTGCTCAAACTTAGTAACCTCTGACTAATTCAAAAGAAAATTATGGTCAAAATTATCCATTACATGATTCTCATTTTCTAAATTAATACAAAGTTTACTACAAATAAAGAAAACATCACTAATTTGCATTTTTGGTAAACAATTATGTATTTTGTTTAATTCTACTCTTCAACGAAAATTTAATACCTTCTTTAGAGGAACCCTTTTAAAATAAGTCAGTATGTTTATTCACAATGTTTACAAAATGTAAAGAATCTATTTTATGTAATTAATGACAAGTAATTAATATAATTAACTGTGATCATTAAAAATACGTAACTGAGAATTTAAGTTCAAGCTGAGGCGGATCCGGAAATTTTTGCAGAAAAGGGGGAGAGGGGTTTGAACCCCAATTTCCCTGTGAATCCGCACCTGTCTAGTTCAAAAAGTTATCAAAGTTGTTTCAGTTTGTGTGACCTTACAAACATTAATTGTGAATGTCAAGCATTATGTCGCATAATCAAAATAATTGTGAATACATCAACCAATACACAATGTACATGTAAATAATTTTAAAATGTCACTACTTCAAAATCCATTATTATTGCAGTCAACTCTCAATATTTACAATTCTATAGAATCAACAAAGTACATCGAGCAGTAGCTTTTGTAAAGGTCCTGCAGATAATCCCATTCTGGAACAGACCATGTTCTGCCATTTGAAGTAGACACATCAAAACCATTAGCAAATACAAATCTTTTGTCAACCGTATCAATATCGTCCACTCTGGGCCATCTGTAAATGTTTTGATGCCCTCTGCTGAGAAACTGAATGTCAGCTCTCTCGGCCGATATGACATCCACAACACTCCCAATAAACCACTCGGTTTCATAAGCAACCGCAACCCATTCTCCTTGAGCCTTAAATGTGTACGTCACTGCAGGACAGCCAACTGATGATGATAAAGTATCAGGTTTCATTGTTGTTCTCTGCTTTTTATGTTTATCTACTGATTCTGATGATCTTTTCCTTTTCTCTCCCGACTCATGAACATCTACATCTACTTCAAGACCTGTATCTGTCAAAGCCCCAGAACCAGAAGCCAAGTCGACACTATCGATTACTTCCCTTGACATTTCTAAAACTGCCTTTAGATCGGATACAAGAGTATCCAGGTCCTTCTTCCCGAAAACAAGACGCTTACTCACAACCCCAAGAACACTTTTCAAGTATCGAACCTCATCTTTGACAATATCTAATTTCAGTTTGTTCCCGGCTACATGTTTCAAAACTCTATCAACATCTGCTGGTGTCATACAGGGGCCACCATGTTTTTGAACTGTTGTAACAAGCTTTCTCTTCACTTCTAGTTTTAGGGCTTCTTTCTCTTTCTTTTTTCTGTTTGCTTCCTTCAAGCGCTCCTCAATCTTTCTCACAACTTCCCTCTCTGCCTCGCGATGCTTCTCCTTCAGACGGATACTTTTTACTCGTGCAGACTGTAATAATGCTGCTTGCTCATCAGGTGGTTTGCTTGATAACCACTTTGAAATTGTTTTGTTACGTTTAACTATTTGAATGCGGGAATGAAAATGCAGTGAAGCGTGCCTTCCTCTAAATTGACTAAAATCTAGATCGCCAAATTCATACTCTGAAACAAGGTTTGTAAGTTTGCAGTGCTTCATTTGTTGTTTTAGTTCATCATCTGATGCACTACCATACACCCCTCCTGGGAGAAAATATTCTAACTGCTTCTTTGTTACTTTAATAAATCCAGCCATAATCTTCTCCAGAGTCAACTTTGTCAAACTTGACCCACACAAAGAATCACCTAAAAGGCTTCTCCAAACGTCATCAATAGGGACAGCAAAGTCGGGAAATAAACTTATCGCAGTCGACAATAGAATGCTGCTATCTTGCGACCACTCTTCAAATTTGCTCAGCATCTCTTGAATGTACCTATACTGATCAAGATAGTGCGTTTCACTCTTCAAAAGATTCCAAAAAGGCCCAGTAATAGCATAATAAATAATGCCGAGCGCTCTAATCAAACTTGATACCTTCTCACTATCGCAATCGAGCAGGACACTTTCAAGCTTCAAGTTAAACGAATCATTGAAATCATTAAAGAATTGATGAATGTGTGACTTGTGAAAGAACAATCCTGCTGCCCCTTGAAAAAAATTGTTAAACCTGTTCATTCGAAAGCTGGAAACCTTGGACTTCTCCTGCAAACATTCGGTACAAAAAGCCTCCCATTTGGCACGGCATCCATTCTTCTGGTCACCTCTTGGGCCCAAGACATCACAAGCTGTTCTTATGTAGCGTGCTGCTGCAGATTCACCAGATGAACTAAATCGAGCAAACTTTGCCTCAGCATCTCTACCTAAACCTTCACCTAACTCCTTGACAATTTCCTTCTCTATTTCTTTCAACACTCCTTCACAAGTATTACTTAACCCTAGAAGAAAATGGGCATTGCAGTATAAAAACTGAAGACCAGCTGCTTCCTCACCAAGAATTGTTTCCCTATGCGACTCTAAGTGAGTGTTAAATAATTTATTAACACTTGACCGATCCGACATCACGGCAAACATCTTCTTCATCATCTCTTTGTAGATGGCCTCCTTCTCTTCTCCTCCATATAAATCACTCAACTCCTCCATCATTGCAATAACATTATCCAGAAGGGTCACTCCATCCTCTACTGCAACAGAATTAAACCCACCTGACAAAGTTTGCCCCGAATCTAGTGTTACTTGTTGGCCGACAATCTTCTTCCCGTCTCTTGAAGTACCATCCCCATGCAAATCCCATCTTTCTGATTGCATTATACCTTCTGCTACCTGCAGCTTGCCTAATACGTGGGCACGGTCTATCATGTTGTTTGCTGTCGAGGCAGATGGCAGGCTATCAAAATTTACTTTGTGAAATACTAATCTACAGACTGTTCCAATTACATCCCCTACCTTTGTCGTTGGAACATCTAGCTCACAACACAACTCCATAACACATTTTTCAATATCATCGATGTATGGCCTACCTAGTCCATCCCCTCTTAGTTCCAACTGGTCAGAAATTAATGTGGAATGTTGGGCTTGTAAATTAACCAGGTCTCTTTTTAATGAAGCAAGCTGACATAAGTCATCCTTCTTGCGATTTGCCAGTTGTGCAACCTTAGTCTTCTGCACTCGCAACTGTCGTTGAAACCCTTTTACCTTTTTTCTCATTTTCTTTTCCCTATCCGAACACTTGAGTAGCTGAGCTTTCATGTTGCCCTCTTTTTGATTTAGATACAACGTTTTCCTTCTGAGCTTCTGGTACAGTGCACAAGATTTTAGGTTTTTCACTTGTTCACCTTTCTCCTTTAACTTTTCCTTTAATACCTTTACCTCTGTTTCTAGCTTTCTCAATTTAATATTCTTGTTTTGAAGATTATTCTCAAGAACTTTCATGTCTTTTTCCATATTACTTACTTGTTGCGACTTTTCTTTACAGAGATTTGATAAAATAGCATCTTTCTCCTTTAAGGTTCTTATTTCTTCTTCTTTAGTTTGAAGTTTATTGGTAACCTTGTGTATTTCCTTTTGGACTGTGCCCTTTTGCTTTTTTTCACCTACACTAGTCCTACTACATGTAGCTTGCTCTTGAGGAGCTGAAGTGGATTCCTTGATGACTTCATCGAGGAATCTTTTTGCCGCATCACTCCTCGACTTGGATTTGTTGAGTTTTTGAAAGACCCGTTTAGTGTTTTTGTTTTCAGTCCGTATTGTTTTTTCTCCATACCGGCTGCCATAGATCTGGTTTATCGCAGGAAACACATCGCCTCCATAGTAGCTCCCTAGCTCCAGTAGAATTCCTCGCGTCAGTGGTTGATTGTTAACAGCTGGTGGTTGGCGCATGCAACGACGAGAGATGTTTGCCGCTTCACATCTTGGTCCTTTTATCATTGAGAAAAAAAAAAACAGAAATAAAGTTTTAATAACAAAATTCCCATTGTGTGCATTTCTTTTTTGTGTTTACAAACCAGCTGGTGGGAAATCAAAACTCTCACAAGGAATACAGGCTAGGGGAACGCACAGCAACATAGGACTTTAGGAAAACATGCAAGGAGTCTGCCTGAAGTTTGTCGACCTTCCAATAAAAAAAAATAAAATAAAAACTTCACTAACCTATAAAGTTTAGGTCAATGACTTCATCGTAGAAAGTCTGGCGATCTACTGACTCTGCTGGGACACGGCTGATGATACTTTCAATCAGATGTCTGCATTTCGAAGAAGGGTAGTCTGGAAAGAACTTCCCCATCCATGTTGCAACATCTGCCCAAGATTTTTGATGAGCTGTTTTGATGGAATATACCTGAAGAAACAGCCGGTGTGTGGGTTTGAAGTCCGGTATATTTGGCCGTCGTCCACGCCCAGTAGCCACGCAAATTGCTTCAAGCAACCTCTTTGTCTCATCATCTGTTTAAAATAAGAAAAAATACATTTTATCTTAATCAGTGAATAAATAAAATATAACCAGTCACTTGAGGTATTTTTTCACGAAACTGGTTGAACTGTGACAATACGATATTCACGAATTTGTGTGTGGATTTCTTTGTGGTTTTACACTAAATTACAGGACTCAGTTATCACCACAATATCAGCCATTATTAATGAGAGTTTTTTTTACCATTTTCAGTTCACAACGAACAATAAAAAGGTGTACATTTCACGTTTTCTTGGTTTCAATTTTCAACGTCTCACGCGCAGAAAACACTCTTGAAAATTTCCGCCATCTTGGATTTTGGTTTAGTCGACATGGTCGATGGATGAACGGGATTGTCGGAATATTTTTCCACAACTTAGATCACAAAAGTATACAGTTTCAACATATTTCCCATAATTATTAATTAATAGTTACATGTATTTTTTACAGGCCAGTATTATTCTACATTTATAGACTTATTGAGCCTCAAACAGGCGCCTCGTTTTCAATTTTTGTCACAAAACAATGCGTGGTTGCCGACTTACCGAGAAATCACCCACGTACCAACATGGACGGCAAACCACAACTACCTACACTTTTGATAATTTTATCCGGATATATACATCAACTTCATTAAAAACAGACATTACACTAATCTTGAATATAATTTCTTCAAATACATACCTATGTCATCCACAAAATGTGTCGTTTCGGTGGTATTTTGGTCGTCTTTTGGTTCATCAGCTGACTCCATTTTCATCCGAGCTGCACGGCGCGGTCGTTGCGTGTCAGCATCAGGGCAATTACTAGCGCGCAGTATACTGATGTGTGCACCAGTCGGATACAATGGCTTTGCGCTTCTCCGCCATGGCTCGCGCAATTCTGCTGTTGTTGGAACTATTTTCTTCGTGAAATTCCCTTCATTTTGGTATATTTTTTGGGTTTTTTTTTACATTATATCGTTGCATTATAACGAGCGAAACATTTCAAGAGGGATTTTTGTGAATATTTTCGTCATCAACCCCCATGAATTTTATATGAAAATAAAGCTTGCTATCTACTTTTTCGTTTGGCAAACAGTATGGCTTCATATATTCATCCGCGCGACTGCCCATTCATAAAAATGAGCGACAGTAAATCTGGACGCTCCGACGCACATGAACAATGCGCCGTGCGGCAGTCAAAACAACCATGATTCAGAGGGCTCTGTACGGGTACAAACTTGCTTTATTTTACTTAAAAATTATACAAAGTGACAGATAAAGAACAAAGGTTTATTTTAATTCTTTATTTTACATCAAACGGTGAAAAGAAAACACATTTCAACCCATTTAAAATGTACGCGTTTTCCATGTATGTGTATACATGGGACACACACACAAGCCACGTATTGTGATACCTACTTACAGTGACTAGGGTGACAGCTATTGGAGAGAAGGTACTGGTGGGTGTCGGTGGGTTTACTGTAAACATCTGTGACAAGGCCATTAGGAGACTTGGTTATTGTCACATCTAGAAAGTTCACACTGGTGAGAGATTGTTCGGTAGTGAACTTTATGGTGGGGTGAAATGAGTTGATATGGTCAATAAACTCATCCAAGCTGTCTTGGTCACCACACCAGATGGAGAAAATATCATCAATAAATCTCCACCAAACTAGTGGTCGGTTGGGGGCGGAGGACAGGAGTCTGTCCTCCAACTGAGACATGAATAGGTTAGCATATGAGGGTGCCATTTTGGTACCCATAGCAGTACCCTGTACCTGTAGAAAATGCCTGTCAGAAAATGTGAAATTATTCTTCATTAGAATGTGGCTCATGAGTTCCTTAATATGACTCACTGAGGGGCGGGACTGATTACTAGCATTGAGGGCAGAGACACATGCACTCATGCCTTCATGATGGGGTATGTTAGTATACAGTGATGAAACATCAAAAGTAACCAAAATAGCAGAGTCAGGTATTTGGTGCTTGACCTCATCTAGTTTGTGGAGAAAGTCTTTGGTATCCTTGATGAAGGAAGGAATACGGCAGACTAAGGGTTTGAGGAAGCTATCGACAAACTCAGAAATGCGCTCTGTGGGGCTACCATTCCCAGATACAATAGGTCTCCCCGGGTTATTGGGCTTGTGTATCTTAGGTAGAAGGTAGAACCTTGCTGTACGGGGGTCATGTGGGAGGAGATAGTTAAATGTATCTTTCTCAATATCATTGGCATTATAAATCTTAACCAGGGTGTCACTGATATCTTGGGAGAAAGATTCAGTGGGATCAGAAGCACATTCAATGTAATGATCAGTGTTACTGAGCTGTCTAAGGCCCTCAGCAATGTAGTCATGTGTGTTCATGACTACAACTGCGGACCCCTTGTCAGCCCGTTTAATCACTATGTCTGGTGATTGGCGGAGTTGTGTAAGGGCGTGACGCTCATCTTGGGGGAGGTTGTTGGGAGTAGGGGTACTGGGGGCCTTAAGAACCTCGGAGTTAACCGAATTGATGTATGTCTCTAGAGACACATCTCGGTTCTTAGGGGGTACCCAAGTACTCTTTTCCCTGAAGCGGTTGCGGGGAATAGGTTGGGTCTCCACAGATGACTCGTCATCCATGGAGGGCTCTACATGAAAGTATTCACGTAGGCGTAACCTACGATTGAATTGGGCCATGTCCTGTTGGAAAAGAAGTTGGTTAGGCTCTCTGGGTGTGGGGCAAAACTTAAGACCCCTTGAGAGGAGTTTAACCTGTGGGTCAGTAAGGACCATGTCAGACAGGTTAACTACAGTATTGGTCTCTGGCAACCTAACAGTAGGAGGAGCAATGGTGGCTCTCTTACTGTGGAAACGTCTATGGGTGTGTTTCTTATGGTTAGCCAGGACATTCATACGTTTCTTGTTCTGTTTGTCCATTAGGGTGGACCTTAAGTGTTTGACGTTACATAGTATGGTATCTTGTAACTGTTCAAACTCTTCAATAGAGCATGACTCCTGGAGTTGAGACTCAGTGTTTGTTATCTCAAGTAACTGATTATCAATGAATTGTTGGCATTGATTTTCCAGCAACTTGATCAAACGGAAAGACGTATTAGTGAGTGTCTTGTTCCATTTCTTCAAAAAGGATGGGTCAAGGTCCCCAAAGGAAGGGGTACACTTGATCTTTTTTGAAATTGGTGATAGTGTTATTATACTAATACTACATGTTTTTTTGCATCAGTACAGTGATTTGTTTCAAATGGTTTGTTTTTTAATTATGAACTAAAAGTAGTTTTTACACTAAAATATATTTTTTGCCGATAATGTAGTGAACTACACTAATACTGCTGGTCACTTAATATGAAAACATAAATGTTTAAAAGTTTATGCATACATGTATAACAAAATATACTTTTCACCGTTTTTGTACAGATTTGTTTTTTTACACATTTCATATTTCCTGAGTTGTACATAGCACTTCACATTGCTAAAAACAATTAAGCTAAAACGTAGACGCCAACATGGTCTGTTCACTACTTACTTTCAAGGCGATCTCTAAACACATGCAGTCACAAAATATGTCTCTGTTTAAATCACTCCACAGTTAAAAGGCTGGGTTATAATCGACTGCACGATGGTCGCGCGATGGAAATCTTGATGCGTGATCATGAACAAACACTTTTTTAGGCCTCAGCAACAACTACAAAGTGTGTTTTTTAAGATCGCGCGTCTAGATTTCCATCGCGCAACTGACTTTAAACAGGCCTTAATGACCAAATAACGTAGTTATCATGTCTAAAATGCTCGATTTTAGAGAACAAATAATTTGCGACATAAAAATCTGAAGATGCTTGGTAGCTATTTCTGTTCTGTTTGTTGTGACTCAAATTAAAGTAATGTTGAGGTTCAATTTTTTAGGCTATTTCCATGTTAAGTGTTTTGCCAGACATAAGGGACTAAAAAGTGGGAGTGAATGCTTTTAGCACACATACAGGGATATTTCGTTATTGCATTAATAAGGCAAGTGCTTAGCGGGGGAAATTTTTGTCAGAATACATCATGTCTTGAAGACTTGCAATAAGACATAGGCCTACGTACGTACATACAATCAGCACGCATCAAAGTTGTCTGAATAATTGACTAGAGCGCGAACACCCCGTTATACACGTTCTGAAGCCGTGTGGGCGCATCCATGTTTATGTACAAACCAATACAAAAGCTTGAAATTTTGTACGGCTGTTTGCATGATAGTGCGTTTGTTCTTTTGTATGTGTCATCAAACCCAAAAATGCACAATCTACTGATGAGCAGACAAACTGCAAGCGTCATGTGATGTTTAAAAGGCGCGTATATTTTTTGTTTACATCATTCAAGTTGAACTTGCGGTTTTTGTTTTTTCTTTAATTAGCATGTGTGAAATAATGGCTGCCTAAATTTCTTGCTGTAAAATACGCACATGCTTACCTAAATTAAACTGGGCCCAATTTCATAAAGCTGTCTACCGGTATAACCAAGTTGTTGTTGTTACTATTTTAGTATTATAGAAAAGATTGTGCGTACATAAACGTATTTGATTTCTCAAACTTTAGGCAGCGCGGACGTACGTGAATGGGCAGGCGCAGACGTAGACGTAAGCGCACACGCCGAATGAATAAAAAACGCGGCAATAAATAAGTGTTCTCTTGAAATTAAAATAGTTCCAAAGTCACGCAAGACACCAAACATGTCTGCGCCCAGGGTGGCTTCAAAACCCAGGGGAAGTTAGCGCTCTAGTTAATAGATAAAGCTCTATGGCTATTGGACATCAACTAAAGGGTCTATAGAGATAAGTACAAAAAAAAGTGTTAGAAAAATGTACATAGATTTTTCTAACAAAACATTTCCTCAAAAACTACAGCACCTCAGCAAGTAATATTTTCAGGGAAGCTTTCTACTATCATTATCCTCAAACTGTTTAAGTTTAATGAAAATCTGTGGACATTGTGTTAAAGGATTTGGGTACCTTTTCAAAAAGTCCACATATATTAAACTTACAGGGTTTGAAGGTAATGATAGCAGAAAGCTTCCCTTCAACTATTACTAACTGAGGTTGTGTAGTTTTTGAGAAATGGGTAAAACAAGTCACAAAATAATTGTTGTCTCAAGTGAGCAAAAATTATTTTAGCATGTAAAATCCCATTAACCAGTTATATACGATTTTACACGCTAAAACTGAGACAAAATTTATTTGTTTTACTCATTTCTCAAAAACTACAGCACCTCAGTAAGTAAAATTTCAAGGGAAGCTTTCTACTATCATAATCTTCAAACTGTGTAAGTTTAATGTAAATCTGTGGACAGTGTGTTTTTTGTTTAAAAAGGGTACATAGACTCTTTAAAAGTACCATGACTATTAAAAATATTACTTACTGAGGTGCTGTAGTTTTTGATAAATGAGTAAAACAATGTAACAAAACTAATTTCATCTCAGTTTTAGCATGTAAAAATGTATTAACCAGTTACGGTATGTTATTGTATAATACCATAACTGATTAATACATTTTTACATGCAAAATTAATTTATGTCTCTTACTGATCTGGTCTCCTCTTTGCCAGGCGATTTGACACATTGTTCAGTTTAGTTCTGATGTAGCCTTTGATGTCGCCTGGCTTCCTATCCATAAATCTGGCTCTCACACATTCTAGCATCAAAAGAAACATTAAAATGTTGTTAAGTACATGTTCTACAAATTTAATATGTCAAAGCTTTTGCTCATCCATTCTTTAAAGGTCAAATATACGTTACTGTTCTATACACACCAAAGCAACATTTCCTAGCACCAGTGTATGATTGGGCATTACTATCAGGATATTCCTTTGCTTTGAGACATGTGTTTTCAACAGTCCAACCAGGTACTTACTAAACACTTAAGAACATATTGTAACAAAAATATTTATAAAAGATTGTTCGCCCTTAACCGATGTGCCAAGTCTCCGTGTAGAAAGTTTTCCACATGGATTGGTACGTGTTAAGACCAGGATATTCCTTTAGAAAACATAGAAACTAATTATGTCGTGTGGATGAATGACGGGTACACAAAACGTTTACAGCCTATTTGGTGTACGATTTACCTAACAATTCTTGTGCTTACTTTGTCATGAGCATTTTGTTGTTTTCTACACCACTTTTTAAATTAAATTTGTATAGTGATTGCTACAGAAGCGCGGAAATCTTAATGGCAAGTTAAAAAAAGAAAAGCCAAATTGGCTATTATAAATCTTACCCATAATGGCATTAACCATGTCTATGTCCATTGCTGCCTTTTGTTTGGTTAGGTCGCCTTGATGGACCGATTTGCTGCCTGTCAATGAATGAGTCGCTAAGTACTCATCTGTACATAGACAGGACAGCAAATCATTGACCAACTTCTGTGGGTCCCTTGTATTACATCTTAACAGCATTTCATGGGTGATTAGTCCTGCAGGCTGAAGAGTCAAAAAACAGAACACCACACAGATGCATAAATATGTAAGGATGCCACTGAGTAGTCCTACCACTGAGGTGTTTAGAATATTAATAAGGAATTTTCAAGACTTCAGCTTTTATCATTTGCTGGTGAAAGGCTAACGCAATGGCCTTCCACCAATTGTCTGTTTTTCCAGCCAAGAGAAAGCTATTTTAGTAGTATGAAATGATTTTCTGTGAAACAATTAATAAAATAACCCCCACTACAAGACAAGTGAGCGATTAATCGGTCACACTTGAGTTTAGTGGACTAGATTTCCATTGGTCTATTAAAACCCCCAATTTTACTAAATAAAATGCCACATTGCCTATTTGTTATTACTTGTACTTCATGTATATAAGTAGAAAAAGGGATATACTGATGCGGAAGAAAGCAGTTTGAAAAAGTAAATTGCTGACCATTCAAGGAATTTAAAGGGGACCAAACAATAAAAAAAAAAAAAAACAGAATTTCAAATTGTTGGAATTACTTCATTTCTGAAAATGGATGAAGAGAGCACGGATAATCCATTTTAAAAAATAAATGTACAGCTCATCTTTAAGTGAGGCCGTAATTCGTTCTTAAATGCTTTACATGTACTAGGTTTATTAGAACCTATATTCAACATGTGATGTGTAACTACATGCACTCTATAAACCAATGTACTTTGACTAACCCGAGGTTCTGGTGTCTGGCATGGGGTTGTGACAGAACAACCCAGCTGGTTCTCTTGCATTGTTGATTCAGGCTGCCCTGCAGATTCGGCTCTCTTCAGTAATGATGGCAATGCTAAAATATTGAAAAGGGCAAATTTGAACACTATTGTCAGTGAATTAAACACAATTGTGTCTCAGGTTTAGTTCAAAACCGACAGCTTACAGGCCAACAACAATTATAGTGCAAAATATTCAGTCTTATTACACAGAGTCTCTTTTTTAGATGGTGAACAGGCCAATATCATTCAAATGTGTCAAATAACATGTACTAGAATAAAGACACATACACATGTTGGCTAAGTGTACATGCATTGTCACATCAACATTTTAAAGTTAACATGTTTAAGTTTCATTGGTTGATTTTACTTGAAGGACCCCTAATTCTGACTCAATGTGGAGAAGGCAGACAACTAATCACCTCAATGGAGGTTCCAGTTTTCAAGTTCCGCATGAAAGTTTGTTCATTTACATTGCCAACTGTTATTTGAAAAGAATTTCAACTAAACTTACATTTTATTAGGGACAGGGTTTTCACTAATGCTTTCTTCTCGATGTTGAGGGCGTTATTCTCTTTTTCTAAAGTTGCCACTTGTCTGTTGGCATTGCAGCAGGCGACCTAGAATAAATTGTAAAATTATTTTAGACAGTTTTTTGTACATTTAAAAGATGTGATTACTCGACACTTGAAACCTGAGAGTGGAGCCGAAAAATCCCAGCTCCCATATTTTATGCAATTGAATTCCTTCAAAGCCTTCACTATACATCAATCTTTTGATACAACACAGACATGTATGTATTCACTTACATCTGTCTCATTATCTTGGTCGTCAAATTGGACTCCTAGCTGGGCTACAATCCTGTTGTAGCCCAGGTCGGCGGGAGGCTTCTTCCTACGAGGCTGCCGCGTAACTTCCTGTGGGGTGACAAAAATCAATCAATGTTTCCATGGTAATTACAGTCACTAAAAGGAATATTTGAAATGTACTACTGTACAAGCCAGGCATGCCAGGGGAAAAACCAACCTCCTCACTTCCAGACTCCTCATCACTGGTAAACCTCTTCCTCTTCACCGATCGCTTTCCACGCCCCATGACTGTCTCTTCTTGGCTGCTGCTTGAACACAACGCACGGTCGTCATCAAGGCATGTTGCAGCTGGTCCACCTTTGGTCAGCTCATTCCGGCGTTTCACCAGCTCCTCTCTGCGATCTTGAAAAAAAAAAATTATGTTTTTTAGCTAATTTTTTTTGGTGAAAAAGTCCCAACCTCAAGTCATTTTCATGTTCAGTCAACGTCAGTGATGCTTCTGAAATTTCCAATTATTATATCTATGGAGAGGGCCGATGGGCCAGGGGGAGGGCCGAGGGATACATTTCACTTTTGTGGGTTTTTGTGTTTGAAAATAACCATCTAGGCCTACATGATCTAGCACAAAGTATTTTACTGTGTTGCACTTGTTCAACACAGTGGTCGCACTTAATACCGACAACTCACAACAACAAATTTTAAATGCACTTTAACAAGTTTAAAAGATTATTTGAACACAAGTCAATCGTTAAATATATGTATGTAGGACCCTAGAAGAGTATGCATCTAAATCACTTTCAAACTGTTGACAAATTTGTATTTTTAACTGTAAAAAAGGTTTTTTTTTTACCCAGAATTAATAACGAACGGTAATATCCGCCATGTTGTCTTTCGAGGTACCTGAACGATGAATTACCATTATATCCCAGTTAGCAATAAACGGTTGGTCCACTAGCGGTCCACCGGCGGCACCGACGTCGGGCCGCGGGTGGCTGCCAACGGTGGACCGCCGAAGAAATGTCCGTCAGCAAGCTGTCGGTCCATCAGCGGCATCCGAGTGGCCGCCATCGGCGGGCCGATGGCGGACCGTGGCTGTCATTTAATACCCAGCGGGAGCCTCTATTGGACCGACGTCGGCCCGCCCGTTCCATCGACAAGCCGGCTGCTGCCGCTGGTGGGCCGCTGGGGGACCAACGTTGGTAACCAGTTGTCTACCGCCCTCCGACCGCTCATTATACCCTCCCCCTCCCTCCCCTTCCCTAGGCCCTCATCCCTCCTCTCCCCTTGTGCTCCAAACGATTGAACAATTATTAAACATGTACATGTACACACAGGCTGAAATGTATAGGTTAAATTGCACCAATTAACATGGTACACTTTATTTTGAAACAAATGAAGCTAAAGTTGGCAAAACTGGCAATGTTCTGTACATGAGTTACATGACTCTTGTTATTGCCACTAATACAAAACAAGTCTTTTGTACAATGAATACATTGTATTACTTAATTATTATAGCAAAACCCTGAGTATTTTCTTTAAGGTTGTACTGCACAATGAGTACATCTAAACAGTGGCTTACATCTGGCAAATAAAAGTGTTGGCAATTTTTGTTCTACGAGAACAGAGCAAAATCATCAGTATTGTCACTAATAAAAAAACAAGTATTTTGTATTTTTGTTCTGGACTTCACAACCTTAATCAATAACTAGCATCGTCAATAATTGAAACATTATTTTTGTACAATAAATGAGGTGAAAAAAGTTAATTAAATACATGTAATACCACAAGGTTATTAAAGTAAGAACAATCAGTACAGCAAAACCGTGGCTGAAATACTAGCAAATATTTATCTTGTCTGTATTTTTATGTAATAGGCCAACTAAAACAAACGAAATAAATTAGTAAGTTTATCAAATACTTTAAAACAAATTTTGTGTAGAATAAATAATGTGAAGACAACTTTTTAAATAGTAGCACAATAGTAGCACAAAACATCCATGATATTTCATTACTTAAATGGTAAAACCCCGAGTGTTTTCAAAATTGTTTGACTACACAATGAGAAAAGCAAAACTGTGGCAAATATTGTACTTGGCAAGGTTAACCAAAAAAACACAATTAAAACCAAACCTACTACTCTTTAACACAGCACGCAGGACTTTAACACGCCTTTGAACATCTTTAATATTAATATTATTTATTAACCAAAGCAAACAATGTGGGGTCAGACAGGGGTCACACTGTTTATTGCTGCTCAACACCATTGTTATCAGCGATGGCATCAGCAGCTTCAGCAGCTGCAGCAGCAGCAGCACGGTTTAGTCGCTCCTTTCTACCACCACATCTATCTGCAGAGCCCTTAAAAAAATGGGCAACCTCCCGCTGTATTTCGGCATCAGACGCCTTGCAGGTTGGTCTGTTTCTCCGGATAGCTTCTATTTGAAATAAATGAAAACAGATATTTAATGTAGCACATGATGTTATGAATAACCAAATTCATTAAAGAAAATCGACAACAAATGGCTAAATATGTAATTTTGACAATCAGGCAAAATATATCAAACTAATTAATGTTGACCTTTCATAATGCAACATGTACATGTACACGGTTGGCTTGTTCAGCAAAATTCATTCCACTGCCCAGTTTTCTGCTGATATATTATACAGCAATTGAAAGGCATCACAGCCTAATTGTAAAATCAGTGTACAAGTGCTTGTGCAAGTTTGGGTCAGTCTCCAGAAGGTTTTCCAACACGTCAACATCTTCCAGAGACTTTAGAGGGAAGTCTAAACCGTCTGGCAGTTCGAAGTCATTTTCAGTAGCCCTAGCCTCTTGAAGTTTTGCCAACAACTGGCTGTGGTGATCAGCCTTCTTCTTTAATTCTGCCAAGTCACTCTTGATTTCAGTCAACAGAGTGATGAGAAGGCGCTGTGTGGCTGCAAGAGGGATAGTACATTTATAGAGGTTTTGAAACAAAACAACATACAAACAAAACAAAAATAATCGAATTGACAATGTTTGAAAGTTAGATTATACAGAAGTCTTATGCTGCACATACGTATTAGTCTTGGTGTAATTAAAGATCAGCTGTCCACTTAATTTGTTCTCATAGCCCAAATTTCAGGTCGATATCTACAATTGAGTTTGGCTAGTACCACCATTTCTTGGTAGACCACAAGGCCTTTCTCAACAGTAGAAATACCTTTAGTACATCTTAATGCGCCATTTGGAGTTTTGTTCCTTTGCCAATTTATTTGAGGTCAAAAGTTCTTTAATTTCCTCATAAAATCCAGCTTCTTCGATTCAGCAGATTAATGAAAAAATTGATAGAAACTTACCATCAAACGAAGATTTGTTCAACCCCTGTCGAACAAGATGACTTACAGCCGGTGGTCTTTCCTGGAGCAGACTAACAGCCGTTGGTCTTTCCTGAAGCGGGGACTGGGTCCTTTCTCGGTTGGATGGTCTCTGGGTGGCCCGTGGTCTTCGCAGTTCAGGGGTTTGCATTACCATTGTATGGCCTGCATCGGAGGTGAAATTCAGAAGGCCAGCAGCATTTCTTGGAGGGATGGGCGAGTCGTGCAAGGTTTCAACCACCTCTTCATCAGAAGAGTCGGAAACATACTTTCGATTGATCCTAAAACAAAAACAAAATGTAAAACCTCCTAAATGCATCGTCTTAAAACCAGGACAAATGCTAATTTTTTAGGCAAGGAAAAAGATCACTTGTGATATCACTAAAAGAAACAGTTTATCACAAAGATTGACAGGGACTTTAAGCATTAAACCATTTAAAGTTTGCATACACCAAATATGTGGTTGCAAAACTGGTTTTGAAAACATATTGATAATTCAAGTGCCAGAGATTTCTTGATGTGCAAAAATATTGCAGCTTTGTACAAGACTTTTTTTCGAGACATGGCAAAATTTGTGTAGATTAGTCAGTGAGTAGAAGAGGTGTTTTGAAAAAAGCAAGTTATATTAAACCAATAATTTCGTGCGTACCTCCTCCTTCTCTTGGCTGGAGGGTTCTCTCAGTTTGCAGATCTGATGTGTCCTCAGCTCGTCTGAGTCGATGCCTTGCCATTTCGTAAGAGTCTAAGGATACAGAATTTGAAAAAATGAAATTTTGTAAAAGGTCCGTATAAACAAGCAATATTTATAACCGGCAATTTTAGAAGAAAAAGAAATAATTGAGAAAATGTACATTATTTTTTTCACAATGTGGGATTTTTAATAATATTAAAAACAAAATTGAAAAAAATAGAGCGCTATTTGTACTTCCTTTAGCAAACTCACACAGAAAATTTATGTTTGGTTTAATAATGCAACACGTGCATGTGAAGACGTTACAATTGAGTGAACATGTACAGATAAACTTGATAGCAAATCATACTCATTTCTACTTCCAGTGGTAGCACTATTATGGGCACCACACACGCAAAATCGGTGCAGGTCTCCATGGTTCATCACAGTCTACGGAACGTAGTAAGAATTTGGGTTTTAAACTGACGAATTGTGCTCGCTGTTTTTTCTTTTTTTTTAAGACTTCAACAAAACGCTGCTTGCAACTTGTTCCCCATGCTATGTGTCAAACGAATAGTACGTTTGTGAAAAATTGTCCATACAAGCATATTCCAGTATGTGTTGACCAGCGATCATGACACTGGAGTGCCTTTTTGAAATCGAGACCGCGGCTAACACACACATACATGTTGCGGTAAATGTAAAAAAAACAAATCGCCCTCTGACTGCCAAGTTTCATGTTATGTTCGTAATTTGATATATAAAAAAATGCTGGCCTAAGTGATATCGAGATGAAAAAAAAGAAGAAAAGGTACTGTTTCTTACCAGTTGTTGTCAACACTCTGATGGCATGGATATGCCACTCTGACCCTGGAACTTCTGCCTCACGCACAGCCTTGTCAATGCGGAAGGTTGTCCTGTACGGTGGCCAATAGCAATCCTTATCATTTATAAGCCACCTTGTAGACACTATAGCCAGGTCGTCGTCCTCCCCGGTAAACGCTACTACAGCTTAAGTCATGCTGAAATGGAAGAAACTGTATATGTTTATGATCAATGCAAGAGGGGGAGTATTACATGCTGCTTTCTGTATGGTAGCATTACGCATTTCCTACCAATGGCTGTTACCTCACACGATTCCAATACACCACTCAACTGAGAAACTCTACAAATGCCGAGATGAGTGGAGTCCAGAGGATATGAGAACATTTTTTTAACAACTGTGAACTTTTCGAAAACCACAAACTTGTCTTGCTCAACAGTGTAAAAGTTTCTCACAACTACCATGTCTTTGTCGATTTCAACACAGTTATCCCCCACAGTACATTTGATGGTGCAATCCTCTCTGTGAAGTTCACTGTAGTGAGAGCTGACATAGCATGCATACGCAGGAAGTGGCCCTATATGCCGCTCCTTCTGAAGAAGACAACCAGCATGTGCGGGATCTTTTTGACGTTTCTCGGATAACCGTCGGGCAACTTGCTGCAGTGGTGATTCTATGCGTTTAAGCCTTCCCAAGAAGTTTTCGAATTCAAAGCAAGATATGTTGTCGAGATGACCATGCAGTTTCATCTCTTCTGACAAGTGTACTAACCCGTGTACATTGTATGTTAACATGTCGCGGCCATAAATATCTGCAAACTGATGGATGAAAGACACCAACAAGTCATGAGCATACTGGCTGTTGTTGACGCACAGTGATGGATTAAGAAAAATGTGAATTCCTACAGACAAGAGCATAAAATTGTGGTACATATCTTCAGGCAAATAGGTGCGCATCACCAATGGGCCGGTGTATAGCAACAGCTGGCGAAATTCTGTAGCCTTCCATCGCTCAAATTCACTTATGGCCCTAGGTTTTCGGGCAAATTCACTGGCAGTGAAAGGCCTGAAGGACACAAGCATTGTTGACATGCCCTTGACATCTCTTGGGCTTAACCTATTTTTTAAAGGACCTTTCAACCAAAACTTGACAAGTCGGAAGGTTGAAACCATATCTATCCGAAGTCTAACTAGTGGTGTGCTGCCTTGCAGGTGATGTCCTTTGTTAGCCTTTCTGCGGAAAGAGTCATCAGTTCTCAGTGGGGCATCAGTTTCTGGAAATGTAACTTTTCCCAAGTACACTCCATATTGATTGCACTTGTCACATCCATAGTAACCGCTATGTCCTTTTACATTCTTTATAAAAGCACGGGCAGGGGTGTCACACATCACAGCGCTGATATTGAATTCAAAATGTTTTGTCTGGTACATAACACCATCACTTTCAAGACGCTCAGCTTCATCAACAAAATCTTGCAAGAAATCGAGGTTGGATGGCTTGCTAGTACCATAGAACAATCCAATAACAAAAGGACCATTTTTGCGACAATTTTCTACCAAACCAAGAATAGGCCAAAATTGTCCACCAGAACTTTTGAACAAAGGGAGACGGTCAACATTTACTTGCAGAATGACTTTATCACATAACAGGCAAGCCTCGGTCAGTACCGACAGTACACCTTCCTTGATGCCTTTATGGTAGTACAATCCACCTGAAACACCTTTTGTTATGATTTGAGTATCAGTTTGAAGCAGGGTTCTTGGGTCTTTGGGCAAGTCTGGGTGATGTTTCTGTAGGATTGACAGAATTCCAGACAACGCTCTGTGGGTTATGTTGTGCTCTGCAGCCCAGCAAGCAAGATCGTCTTTCATATCATCTCTACTACAACAATCTGTGAGACTGCGAGTTGGCATGGGCATCGCGTTTCCCCTGAAATCATACAATGGGTAAATGTTGGTACACTTTACTAATAATAATAATGACATATGTTACAGATGGGCTTTCTCTCCCCTTATCCTGTTCCTTTTGTTATGACATATTTGTTGGTCTTTAAGAACATCTGTGGTATTTGGCAAAACAGGTCAGTCTGTTTCACAATGTGTATTGTTAGATGTTATGCAACGGTCATAATGTAACATTGTGTCCTTAATGTGTTGACACTCCAAACTTATTGTTAATGTGCAGTGGACACAATGTTTAGTATAATTGCCCACTGCATTGTGTGATGTTTCTAGCCTATAAAATACTGGGTATGCCTCTTGCTGGGTTACACTCATCACTCCGCCACCACTGAGTCAGCCAGGGGCTCTGCCCAACCCATACATTGATGGGTGTCACCACTCCAACCGTCGGCCACACCATTGTCCAGTGTTGGTGTTTCAGCCATATTCCAGTTATAGAGGCAGTCAGTCACAACTGTGCTCTTTCTCCTTCAAGTTGATGGCTTGAACCAACCGGTTCTTGCACAGAGACAGTCAGTCAAAACTGTGCTCTTTCTCCTTCAAGTTGATGGCTTGAACCACCCGGTTCTTGCGCTCCGATGGCCTAAAACCCACGCCCGGTTTTGAGGCTCTTCCTAGATGGCCTAAAACCCACGCCCGGTTTTGAGGCTCTTCCTAGATGGCCTAAACCCATGCCAGGTTTGAGGCTCTCCCCAGATGTACCAATCTAGTGCCAGACGTCAATTTAGAAGAGACACCGTGTAACCAGCACATCAAACCCAGTCATCAAACTTCCGGTAGCTATAATCTTAGAGTCTCTCATTTGAATTGTATTAAATCTGCCATGTACATTATTAATTGTTCTATTGCTTTAAATATTGTTGTTTGAGTAAAATAAATTATCATCGTGAATATAATCGCTGGTTAGGTTTCACTCTTCCTTGTCAAATGTCTCTGTCGTGCTTTAGTTCCTTTTTGACATTGTAATGGACTAGGCGCACGTAACAGAATTGGGGGCTTGTCCGGGAGCGAACTGAACAAAATTCAGTAAATTCCTGAGCCATTTTAAAATTCAGTGTTTCGATTTCACTTACAAATTTTAAGTGAACCAATTTCTCTGTTGTTTAACCAGCAATTATATCACGATGGCGGAGAAGTTTTCAATACAAGACTTCGTCGCTGACTTTGAAGAGAGTCCTTTAGGGAGCAAAGTGTTTGGTTTAAAAAGGACCGAGTTATTTGAGGTTGCCAAACATTACAAAATTTCCGTAGCTGCTAGTATGAAAAAGACTGACCTACGAGCAGTAATTTTGGAACATTTGGTTGATGTAGAAATTTTGGAAGAATCAATGGTTGAAGAAAAACAAGTAGAGGGTAATGCTCATTCAGTTAAGGCGGCTATTAAACTTAAACAACTTGAGCTAGAATTTCAGCTAGTAGCGTCAAAGAAATTAGACAAAGAGTTGGAATTGTTTCAGCTGAAACAGCATTCCAAATCCAATGAGCAATCAAGCTAAGAAATTTGATCCTACCAAGTTCATTAGATTAGTACCTCCTTTTGAGGAGAAAGACGTTGACAAATATTTCGCTCACTTTGAGAAAGTTGCCGATAGACTTGAGAGGCCTAAAGATATGCGTACTTTGCTTCTACAGAGTGTACTAGTTGGTAAGGCACAAGAGGTTTATTCCACTTTTCCTATTGACAAAAGCGCTGATTATGATTTAGTCAAGGCTGCAATTTTGAAAGCCTACGAACTTGTTCCAGAGGCATATAGGCAGAAGTTTCGTGAAAAATGAAAACGAGAAAACAAAACGTATGTTGAGTTTGCTTATGAGAAGAAAACCTTGTTCAATAGTTGGTGTAGATCCTGTAAAGTTAAGGAAGATTTTGGCATGTTACGACAGCTAATCCTCCTTGAGGAATTTAAGGCTAACATGCCTTATGCTGTCAAAGCGCACCTAGAAGAGCAGAAAGTTACAGATTTAGAATTAGCGGCTGTGATGGCCGATGATTTTGCTTTGACACACAAAGTTAGTTTTTTGCATGCTAATGTTCAGGATCACAAGAAAGGCAACAAGACTTTTGTTCAATCTAAACCTGTTTCTGATAATAGGCCAAAGACTGAGACAAAACCACAGTCTACCTCTGATGCAAGTTCTAAAGGGTCAACTTCCGATAGCTTTTTTGACACTTCCAAACAAGTACAATGCAATTACTGTAAGAAATTTGGGCATACTATATCAGTTTGTAATGCATTGAAAAGGAAAAATGCGGCTCTTGCCGAGTCAAAAACTGTTGCTTTTACCAATAGTACATCTCTTTCAAGCTTAAATAAGTTTGATCACAAAAGGACATCTTTGTCTGACATTAGAGAGGAGTTTATGCCCTTTGTTTCTAAGGGATTTGTATCGCATACAATTGTCATCTGCATATTTTTATGCTTTTAAAGTGTCAGTATATAAGACTTTTCTGGCAACAAATTTCACCTTTTCAACGCGCGATTTTGTGTGCGCAACGCATTCGGAATGTACCATTACGATCTTGGGTATTTTTGCGCTCCATGACGTAAGCTTGGTGAGAAAGCAAACACGGCGGTAAAAAAAATAACAAAAACCTTATTTGTTCACACTTCAACAACAAAAATAAACAGATGGTGATTGTATGAGATATTTATATTTTGCTTTTGTTTAAGGATTTTAGTGCATTTTGAACATGAGTTTTGTCATGAGTTGTTGGTAATAAGTAGGACCATACTGATGCGGTAAACAACCTTACATCAATCAACACTAGTAGCACTCCATGACGGAAAAACTATTTTGGCCCCAACAGTACAGGAATCAAAAAACACTTCCCCGCTCTATTCGAGACACTGAAAGTGAAACTGCTCTATACACCCAACCAAAAACTGACCTGAAAAAGAATAACAGATTTAAAACCTACTGAATTATGGCCAAAACAAAATCTAAAAACATCCACTCTCGCTCTCAAAGAGTCAAACCTGTGATGTGTACAAGACATGCTGATGTTTTCGTCTGTCGTGTGGTTCCTAGTGTGATATCTGTAGCCGTCTACGGAACCACTGAGGGTTACCAGCCTATTTTTCTCCATTACATGGACACGTTTTGGCATACACTCACAGGATTGTCATGTACTCGTACAACACATTTCTTTGATCCAATATAACAGACTTACAAATTGCAACTGATCACGTTCACAGGATATTGTCCGCTCAATAAGAAGAGCTGTATGTTAGAGTAGATCATGATGATTGATACTTGATGAGGTAATTTTTTCGTCAGACCTATTTACTATTACAATAGTATTTAGTATTAGGAACCGGGCGCCAACTACATCACCCAGATCTTTCGATCCATGATCTATATTATAATATATACTACTTACCTTATATATCTGAGCTTTTTCGGTACATGTAAATGTGAAGATACGCAAATTCAACGCTGTTTCTCTCGAAGTAAGTGTAGGCTGCTGATGAGCGAAGTCTGCTTTTGAATTGAAATGGTGATTTCGCTTTGCCCGGCTGGCCCCCACGCGCGTGGGGGGGATTAACGTGCCACGTCAATGGCTTGTCAATGGCTGTATGGAAGTCCATGCACGCGCCCCGATCATGCATGCACATACCACGCAGATATCACATGCACACCATTGCACACACGGCATTAGGTGATAGAAGAATAAAAGGCCTGGGTCTATGCAATCGTACGTGCTACAAATACAGTGCAGTGGAGATACACAACGAATAAACTTCCGGGGCATGCAGCCGCCGCCGGATGATTGTCAAACAGCCGAAGTAAAAGAGAAGAAAAAATAAACCAGGTCCCATGCATGATAAACGATAAAATATTCTTTATAATTATTCTATAGCCGTTGCTGTTAATTATTGTCAGAGCTTAATTGTGTATTTTCTGTCGGAAACAGAAGTGTCAAAGCTGTAATGCGTGGTTTAGTACAAAACATGTATAATTTCGTCAACATCGGTCCCCCATCGGTCCAACCTCGGCTGGACGACCATTATTTAGTACACGGCGGTCCGTTAGCGGTCCGGAAGCGGCAAACCGATGGTATTTACGCGGCCGTTTAATGGTGGCTACCATCGGCGGACCACTGTCGGTAGACGGGCGGCGTGCCGATGCCGCTCATCCGCTTCTCAGCCGCTGGCGGCCCGACGGTGGCTTGCGCACTGGGATACTGCAGGGGTAATTTCTCAGGGATGAGTTGTATTTTTTTCTTTGTACGACGGTTGGGTCAATGCTTCGTTTTACATATACAAGCTTTTTAGTTAGTATTTTCATGTCTTAAAATTGATTTAAATGTATCAGCATGTATGTATAGGCCTAGCTGCTGTTTTTTCGGATATAACTAAGCCGCCACACTCTGGAGTGTGAAGTTACAAGCATGGCAAGCCAAGGGCAAGGGGGAATTCAAATAAAATATTATTTGTTTCAACTCCATCAGACTACACGGTAGTACAGTACAGAGGCATGATAAAATGGTAAATATTCATCTTGCCTTTTAATGGCGACTGTGATAAGATCGATGTTAAAAGAGAGCCAATTTACAGCTCAACAAGGTAGGCTAGTAACCCGTTAGCATGGCTATGTTTTAATTTACTTACCACTGAATCGAATAACTTTTGCTGGACAACGCTTTGCTGCATATGTCGTCTTCTTCTTCCCAGCTTGCCGCCACGTCACTGTCACAACTTTGTTTTTGTGGTCCCAGCCATCATTTTGGAGAGGTGGCAGATTTTCAACGCCCGTAATCCACGATGTTTCACCAATTTCAATACAATCTTCTTCGAAAAAGACGAACAGCGCGTACTTCATCATGCGATGACGCGAATATTATAAATAAACAACAAAAATTACAATGACAAAACAAAGTGAAGTGCAACAGTTCAAAGTTCTCAGGTCGATGCGTTGCGTGGCCGGGTGGTGCATGGGAAATAAATGCAGGCGTGCGTAGAGAGTCGGTGGTCGTCGAATAGTCTGGTACGTAGCTCTTTCCTGCATCACACTATAGTAACGGGAGCCGGCTATTGTGGGAGGCGAAACTCAGACATATAGTAATTCCGGGTTTCCGAAACTAGTATCAAGGGTTTATTAAAAACTAATTTCAAAAACGAGTGCAATATTTAGAAATTTCATGTTGTAATTTTTAAAATTATAAAATAAAATGGCAGACAATTATGGTACGCTTCTTACTGTAATAGAATTGTTAAACTCTTAAAAGCAGAGTACCAGTTTTGCATAGATCTAGTAGTTAATTTAAGAAAGTAACCAGGGAATTAAGTTCAACATCATACCCTCCTAATTAATAGTCTAAAAATACTCAAAACAGTGCTAAATTTATTAAAAACAAAAAAAATAATAATAAAACAGATCTTTATTTCAAACGAAATTTTTTAAATTTGTTACTTTTGGTCACAACGTCTTCCAGCAGAATTAAAAGTAATAGGAAATTTTGGCCTCGATGATTTCAGCGCGTTTTGTATACATTTTAGGTCTATGTACAGTACATTGACATGTACATGTACATGCAATCAGTATCGGGCCGGGGCTGGATGACCGACCGAAGACCTCCATGCAGAAAACAAATGTCTTCGGAATCGGAGAAAAGAAACTCTCAAAATGGCCCACAATGGTAGAGCAAGAGGCCCTTATAAGCGATATCTTCAAGACGATACAAAAGAGGTTCCCAGTCGTAGTTGCAGCAGATTCAAACGTTACAAGAAATCTCGAGCACCACATACACAACGAATCGTCAACGCCGAACGCGAAGTCGACACATCCCTTCATGATCATGCGAGCGAGACGGTCATTAATAACAGGTAGGTAAACCGGTCTGGGAGGAGGTATATCTGTATCTGGCTACATAAATATAGGCTACATATATTAAATCGCGGAGGCCATTTATGCCCCAAAATGAAAGAATATAACATCAAACTGCCACCTGCAATTTTAGTCTCATAGTAGTCACATTAATAATTTTCTCCTACAGTACAACTACAAGCTACATTAACCCTCATAACAAAAAATCCTATACAGAAGAAGTGGGTAATGTCTATTTATATTATAAACAAATATATTTTAGTAAATTAGTAGTAAGTATTGGGAATTATTGAGGAAAACCTCAAAATTGCGTGTGCAATCTCAACACTGTCCCCACTGAGCAAATCCAAAAACTCAACAGTCTGTTTACTCACTCAGTCTTGTCAGTCATTGTCACTCAGTCACTAAGTTAAAGATTACTGGTTAAGACAGTGATCATTTTCTTCTTTTCTTCAGAAGTGCCACAGAGTGTTTGCCAACAACGTCAAGTGAAATTAGACACCCTGCTTTAGTGCTTTCAGCATGTCCAGTTCCAGAACGGGTGAGTAATTTTTTTCTGTGTTTTATAATCCGTAACAGGTGCATTTGTGTGCACGTACATGTAACCAAAACTTTGTAGGGTGCGGACCGTGACCTTAATCCCACCGGCACCACCTAATAATGGTTGACGTTATTAGCATTTTATCTTGCAACAACGGAGAGCAATCTCAAAATTGCGAGCACATTTTTCAATTGAACAATTATCCAAAGAATGCGCTCAACAGTTGCCAAGCGTAGCAATTGATGTATTTACAAGTGCTTGCAGTCTTCTGCTGTCAAGTATAAAAACTGTTTACACATACATAGGCCCTGATGTCTTGTGTTCTGGCTGCTTTGGTGGTCATCATGTTATATATCAATTAATCCATCAACCTATTTGTACGCTGATCAGTAGGTCACATCTAATTTCAAAAGGCAAATCGGACTCCCATCCATGAAAAATAAGTTATAAAAAAGTACATGTGCCAATATTTTTTTACTCTTGAAGATTACTGTATTCTGTCCCATTCTAATAAATTTTGACACTGGTGTGGTTTGACATCAATATTCATGATTCCTAACTAACTTTGCAAACATCACAAACAAATATTCACGAGCAAATATCATAAACATTTTGTTCTGTTGCATGCAGGTTCACAGCAACATTTATTCTTCTGATAATGGCGATGATCAATCAGAGCCTAATCACTCTGGCTCCGAAGATGGCGATGATCGACCACAGGCTCATCACTCGGACTCCGAAGATGGCGATGATCGACCAGAGGCTCATGACATGCAGGTACAGTTTACTGTTTTGTGTGCAGTCCCCTTAAACCTTTAGTTGAACAAAATTGACAAATCATTGGCATGCCATGTGCACAAAACTTGTTACCGTTTCTCACAGACTGGAAATTACATGTCTATATCTTTCCGCTGCATACATATATTGTAAAGGATTAGATTTTCTCGGTTAGAGCGGTTCACATGGTGTTACTAAAATCATTCATTTCTTATTTTGTACCTATAATAATGCCCTTCATCTGTCTTTTGTTGTTTACCTTTCCGCAGGGAGCACATGAGAAAGTTTCAGCTGGTTCAGCTCTGACAAAGTTTCAACTACTGATACTGCTTCTAAGCTTCGTCATCCGACACCATCTGAGCGACAGTGGACTTGGTGACTTGTTGAAGATTTTAAACCTCATCCAACTAGACTGTGTCCCTAAAACTAAGTATCGGTTTTATGCGAACTTTAAGACAACCAAGGAAACAGTTGAAATGCACTTCTACTGCGATGATTGCCTTGCCTATATTGGCATGGACCCTCTAGTTTCCCACTGCCCAGATTGTAAATGTCCTTTTTCCAAAAGAGACAGTAAATGTAGGGGAAATTTTTTCTTGTATCTTCCGATAGCCCAACAACTTAAAGAACTGTTCGAAAATCCAGGCCTTGCAAATTTAATCAGGACACCTGTTAATAATGGAAATATCAGGGATATCTCGGACGGACTAAGTTATCAAAAGCTAAAAGCAAACGGTGCATTTAATGACAGACATAGCATATCATTGATGTGGAACTCGGACGGTGTCCCTTTATTTAAAAGCTCAAATTATTCACTAAACCCCATTCAATGTATAATTAATGAGGTTCCACCAAAAGAACGATCAAAAAATGTAATCCTTGCAGCTTTGTGGTTTGGCCCAAGAAAACCCAAAACAGAGACATTGTTTCGCCCTTTCGTTTTTGAAATGAACAAATTAAAGCGAGAGGGTGTGACATTTAAAATAGGTAATGAAACCTTCTGTTCAAAGGTGTGTGCACCACTTTGTTCTTGTGACTCTCCTGCTAGAGCACCGCTGCAAAACATCAAGCAGTTCAATGGGTTACATGGATGCAATTTTTGTTTACATCCTGGAGAAACGGTTGAAAGAGGCCATGGCAGATGTAGAGTTTATCCATTAACAACTCCATTGCCTGAACACAGGACTGCCCAAAACATGAAAGTCCATGCAACCCAGTCAATTGAGCAAAGAGAATGTGTATTTGGTGTCAAAGGGCCCACGGTATTGTCTTGTTTACCAAGATTTGATATTTCGTGGGGATTTGTTCCAGAATACATGCATGCAGTTGCACTTGGTGTTGTGAGGTCATTTGTTTCGAAGTGGTTTGATTCAAGTTCACATAATACAGCATATTATCTTGGACGAAACGTTAATGAGGTTAACAAGCGACTTACTTCCATTAAACCGCCAAATGAAGTGTCTAGACTTCCAAGATCTATGAAAGAGTCAACATTTTGGAAAGCTACTGAGTGGAAAAACTTCCTGGCTGTATCACAGTAAAATTATACTAACCAAATACAGTTTTCACTTTAATTTTAATATAAGTATACTGTAGTTTTACTATATAATTAACATATTTTGTTTAATATAGTAAAACTACAGTAAGTGAAACTTCATTTGTACTTCAAATATTATAGGTTTACTTTGGATAGTACAATAAAACTATAGTAAAAATACAGTCGATTTTTATAAGGGATGCCATGGTTAGATCGCTCCATTATTTTGCAGGAATGGCGCACTGGGTACAACTATTCACCCATTGTGCAAACAGGTGAAACTGTCCACATTGCACCAGTCACTCAAAATATTAGATTCAAAGAACAAAGTAAATGACGTCAATGACGCCATAGACATTATCATTTTAAAAAAAGCCCTCACGTATTAGAGCTTCTTAACTAGAATTTCTTTTAACTAATTTAAAATGCTTAATTTATCATACACAAACATGGTATGGGAGAAAACTCCCTAGAAATTAAGTTCGCAAAGATACTTCTTTCAATATTATTTTGAAATATCAGAAATTCAACTGAAGTTGTTGATCTTAAGTTAGCTTAAATTTGTCAATCAAAGCTATAACTAAAATATCTAGAATTACTGGCAGGTACTGTAGGTTACTTCTTTTATCTTCACCTTTTGTTTTTTTTGTAGACCAAGTAAGTCGGCTACAACATCATCCGCGTTAAAGTATTTTTTTATCACTTGACTAATTTTACTATGAGTCAGAAAAAAAAAGAGATCAAAAAGTTTTCACTCCCGACCATGATGACACTGTCAAAGGAATTAACGTATTTCCTGAATGTCGCTCTTTGACCATGTACAATATTTACACACCACCGGTGGTGTTCACTGGAGTGAACGAGATTACGTAATACATTAAACAAGTGAATTGAAAATTTTACAGTATCGCTCAATTCGTGGAAAATATCTGAGTGATTTTGACAAAAGCATGACGTCACAGTTGTGGGTTAAGTAGCATCATGCCCTCAGTGAGCGCGCCATTCGCGGGTTCGAATGGTGCGCACCTCTGGCATTATCCTGTACATAAATGAGAAGCTAGTTTGGCTGGGTGTAGCTGAATGAGTATGTCACCAAAGATAAGGACACCAATGTCTATTACTAAGCAGAATCATTTAAGATTTTGTGACCAGATGAACTTGGGTTAGAACTCCTTGAACATAAAGCATGGCTTGCAGGACACATGATTTTAAACAATTTTTCATTAGGATACACACAAAATTTTCAAATTAAATTCCTAGAGTCATACAAGCCCTTCAACCTGACTTTCACTAATCATGACCAGAAATATTTCAACCAGTCCAGTGAGAGCCAAATCAAGATTTCAGGAGAGCTTGGACACACCACTTCATCATACAATTGAAAAAGTGTTGACATTTTTGGACTGAGGCAATTATATGCCTTCCAGCAGTTTGATATGATTGTGGATCCAATGGCAACATATTCTTAAATCCAAGGAGTAAGTGTTGCTGAATCCCGTTTGGACACCTCAATCACAATAATGTCTTAGCAAATAATTTGGATCAGTTGAAGACAATTAAAGATGCTATGTCAGATATTTGGCCCCAAACATTAAAAAAAAATTGTTTTTGAGTGAATGGTATTTCAATGAGTATCACCCGCTGTAACGAAAAAAAGGTTAACTTTTACTTTTAATGGTCAGGAACCATGACAAAAAATTAAAACGGTTATTGTAAAACACACAATAATTGGTCACATGATCCCGACAAAATCTATTTTTGAGCACTTTGTTTCACTACTACTAATAATTGGCGGACTTTTTCGAGCAATGGCTCAAATGAAAGCTTGTAACTTTCTCGACCCCCATCAAAATACCTATTGAATTTTAAATCAAAATTTTTGAGTCAAATCGGCCAAAAATCTGACATAGCATCTTTAATTGTGGAGAAGTTATGATGTGAGTACCAGAGCTGCCAACAAAGTTCCATGAAAAAGCAACTCGATCATCTTTCCTTGTTCCGATTAACAAGTTTTAATTCTCCTAGATTATGAATTTTTTCCCCCTTCTGCTTATTGGCAGATATTTATACTATATGGGGCAGAAGGTATGTTATGTTGACTAGATGTAGTCAACAGAATTTGCCTGGATTTATTAAAACAGAGGTGGAAATCTTGGTTAGGCTCTCACTGTTCTTGTGAAAATCTTTCAGATCTTTATTAAATGTAAGCCATTAAGATAAGTTTATGTACAATCCCGTAAAAACATCTTCATCAATTGTTTTTTGTTATCATTTGACTAAAGTATTAATTTAAACCAGTTTTGATTTGTGTCCTCAAACGTATCTATGCAGACATGATATTCTTCCCACTACTCTAATTTCAGATTCGTTTTTATCCTACTTTCCTCCAACGGCCAAATATCATGCCTGTTTATGTACAGTATGTGAGTGGTATGTTAATTTGGCTAGATGTAGCCAACTGAGTGTGCCATAACTATTTGATGGACACCAAATCCCACTTACTGAAGGCACCTGTACCTGTCATTGAGAATATAGTGGGAATTGTAATTTGTCTTCCACCCAACTGAGAATGCCATTCTGGGATTGTCAAAAAGGTTTAACATATTAGCTATTTGTAGTGAGATAAATCACCCTAGTTCCTTTAAAGGAACACATTGCTGTGTTCGCGATGTAAAAGACAAACTGTGCAATTTTGAGTAAATCTTGTGTGGATCATTAAATATTCTACTTTATAACCATTTACATTTCATAACAAACGGTTTCAAATGCTTTTAAAAGACAAACTCGTGCGATCAAAGGCAACATGTTCCTTTAAATATATCTGTCACTAAATTATGTAATCTTGGCTTTGTATAGAGCATGGAGGAAGGAAGAGAAGGAGTTTGACTGGCCTGCCAGGGTATTCACAAAGTCGTCTTTGATTACAGGGTTTCTTGTCGCACGTCTCTCACACAGCGAGAATCAAGCTCTGATATAACATTGGAGTTACCAAATTCGAACTCACTAACGGATTCGACTATGCATGCACAGTAGCTGTGTCCAGGGTGTTTAAGTGCGCCATGTTTCCATGTAATTTTATAAAACAAGCTGAATTTTTGGATGGTTTGAACGTCGCGATCTGCTTTTTTTGCCGCAAGAACAAGGGATATTTGTATCCATTTTTGAAGAAAATATTATGAGAAATATGGGATTATATTTGATATTTGTGTGATAATATGGGCATTCTAACCTTTTCCTAAAGTTCAATTAAGGGATCGTGTACATGATGGTTTCCTTTGTCTATTTGAATATTCTGTTTGGTGGAGCGATGTGGAGCATTTTGATTATGAGGCAGTTTAAAATTGATATTGGACAAAACTTTGTCAGAAATGCTACATAATGCATGCGCCCATCTTGCCACAATGCAACGCGGCTTGTGTCTGGCTTGGGCCCTTAGCGGAATTTGCGCTTTGTTACCCACAGCTGTTTTACATCCGTGACAAGAAAGTCTGTGTCTTTAATATGAAGCTCACTTGAACTCCTTCTCTTCCTTTCTCCATGTATAGAGGTAACCAATCCAGCAAGCAATTTAAAATATCATGAATGAAAGAAAATGTTCATCAATGCAAAAGGGAAACATACCCGGTAATCTATTTTGGCTAGATGTAGGCAATTGTGTTTACCAAAAGTAAGATACCGAATTCCATTTATGACCCTTTATACCTGCACCAATGATGCTGTACTGCAGTGGTAGTTCTAATTCAGCTAGATGTAGCTGATTGAGACTGCCATGCTTATTTCAGCAGCTCTAGGCATAAGGATGTGTAGTTCATTGCAATGTAGCGGTGTACTAGTTTGGTCAGGTGTGGCTGAATGAGTTTGCCAAAAGTACATGGAAAGAAATTGTTCTGCCGGATAATTTAGGTGTTGGACTAGTGAGGTTTCTATGAATGACAAGCTAGTTTGGCTAGATGTAGCTGAATGAGTGTGTCACCAAAGATAAGGACACCAATGTCAGTTAATTTGCAAAACCATTTCAGATTTTAATTAGGTCAGGTGCAAAAACAATAGTAGTTAAGATAGACTCTCTGGAACACTTTGACCTTTGCCCTAGAGGACAATGAGAGGTCAAACTGTACCCCAAATAGGGTAGAAATATGGAACACTTTGCCCTTTGCCCTAGAGAACAATGAGAGGTCAAACTGTACCCCAAATAGGGTAGAAATATGGAACACTTTGCCCTTTGCCCTAGAGAACAATGAGAGGTCAAACTGTACCCAAAATAGGGTAGAAATATGGAACACTTTTAATTTGACCTTCCTTCAGAGAGGTCAAACTGTGCCCGAAATGGGTTAAAAACAGTTAAAATTTCTCGCTGTGGTGCAATGCATAGGTAGTGTGTGTGTGTGTGTGTGTATTGGTATAGCAGTTGACAGGGGAATCCCGGAACAAGGGGTCGCGTGTGGGAATGACGTTGCAGTATTACTGGTCAGTGGTGGTGGGGATAATCCCCGAACAAAGGTCGCGTGTGGGAATGACGTTGCAGTATTACTGGATAGTTGACAGGGAAATCCCCGAACAAAGGTCGCGTGTGGGAATGATGTTGCAGTATTACTATTACTGGTCAGTGCTGGTAGGAAATATCCTCCGACAAAGAGGGCGTGTGAAAATGACGTTGCAGTTTTGAGAGATATACAGAAAATATAAGTGTACATAATAAATATCCCAATGGTTTATAAATATTATGATCATTAAATGATCATAACATTATAACTTTGGTCAGTTGAACGGTCATCATGTCTGCAGAAAAACATCATCGTTCGGATGCATCTTCAAGGGTTGAGCCACTGTGTGATGGGTTGCGTTATCTGCGTCAACAAAACCAAACGGAGGACGTTACTTATCCGCGACTAGTTCATTTATCTACACGACTAAATAAAAAACAGTTAGAACAGTTAACCTCAAAGCTGTTTGAAGAATTCGACGACCCAGAAATCTTTGAAAAGTCATTGGAAAAACTTGTTTTAGCACTTGGTTCTTCAAATGCCGACATATATAAACATAAAATAAACCATATGTATAATCCTTGGTCTATGTGTTTTGGCGCTTTATTACATTGGTATCAACGTAACTATGAAGAAGCCACGATTGAAAAGATGATATTGGCGTGTCAACGAAGTAATATGTTTTATAATGTATATGAATTTTTAATTCCAGCATAAAACATTATTTCGGGCGTAGAAGTGTTCACGATATGTTTACTGTAATGTTTTGAATAAGGTCTGCTATCGTTATTGCACCACACAGTGTAAACCCTGTAGCCAATCAAATCTAATATTGAATAGCCTATTATAGGATTATCCTGCCATGTAATTGTGAGTTTGGAATTAAGAGTATCAATATACGAGCCGGGGGATGTATTGACATGATAGGGGCGCCAATTTCAAAAGACTCATGTTAATGAATTCAATCGTTCCAAACTGTTAAACCTTTTGGGGGGACAAAGATGTTTTAACTTATATAAAATATAATGGATAAGATACAGAGCTTCATAAATATATTTAAGCGTGAAAAGATGGGTTATCTCATCGTATATATCGTTGAATAGTTTATTATAGGATTATCCTGCCATGTAATTGTGAGTTGGGAGTTAAGAGTATCGATATACGAGCCGGGGATGTATTGACATGATAGGGGCGCCAATTTCAAAAGACTCATGTTAATGAATACAATCGTTCCAAACTGTCAAACCTTTTTGGGTGACGAAGCTGTTTTATAACTTATATAATATATAATTGATAAGATACAGAGCTTCATAAATATATTTGAGCGTAAAAAGATGGGTGGTCTAATCGTAGCTATTGTTTTGTTCGTACTTGTTACAATAGCCCTTTTAATAAATGCGATACAGATTGTTAGCTTACAAAATATAGGCGAAGGAACTGCTCTAATTGAGAAATTTAGAGATGTGACTTACGTAAAAATTAGGGATTACACCCAAGCAAAAAAGAAAGGCTTTCCATTGGTTCCTGGGCGAGGGATTAACCTCACTGTTGAGGAGTGGCAAAGTCTAAACTAAAGACAATGCTTCCCACCATAGACGAAGCCGTTGAAGAAGTTTCCGACGCTTGTATTGGTTAACTAAAAACAAAGAACTAAGAAATGGTCACTTACATATCCAAAAGCGTGTGTTGTAATGTAAAAAACAAATGGATAAAAAGCCCACGACAAATCGTTTGGAGCCACAGATCTTCACAGCAAATCAGCAAACCAGCAAACCAGCAACATCAGTAGCAGTAAATTATAAACATCATCATCATCATGGCTGAAAACAAATTTTTTCCTGATTCCTTCAACGCGGCGGAAGAATGGCGGAGGCTGTTAGGAGAAGACATGATGTGGGGACAAATTATCCCCCATTCCCTACCTCCACCACCTACAAGTGTCTTCCAAGAGCAGGCAGAGTGTAAGTTTTATTTTATTTGTTTGCTTCCACTACTTAAATGTTCTTTTTAGAACAACCCCCTCCCCTTCCAATACACCTCTTTCTGAATGTGTTTGTTTTAATGTAAAAGACGTCACGCCTAAAAATTAAATTAAATAAATTTGTTTCTCTTTTGTTTTATTTTTAGTTACTCATGTCATAGAATTTGAGATGGAGGAGGACACGGCCGGAGAAGGAGATGACGATGATTTGGAGGGGTATTCTTGGCAATGTGGTACGTTACGTTTTATTTTATTTTTATATTTTTATTTATTTATTATTATTGTTTTTGTTTTTTTTTGCTGTTAAACTGTGATTAACTGATTGATCAGAAGATGTTCTCATATTAGCAACATTGCCGTTACATTGCTCAAGACCAAACCCAAACTTCAAGCTTGCAATCAAGTTTTCAACCATTCAACTTATTTATACCATTTCTTTTTGTGTGTTACTTGTATAGCGTCGGAAATTCTTTGCCCCGACGATGTGTTTGATGAACCCCTTCCTTCAGTGCCGTCACCCGTTCCAGTTGCTTTACCTGTTCCGTCACCCGTTTGTTTGCCTCCGATGTCACCATTAGCTCTCCCCACCGTACCAGCCACAATCGGCCAACATATGTACGGGCACGTAGGGTTCTACGTGCGCACAGTGTTATGTTTTATTATCCAATCAAATTGTTATGGATGTGAGGTGGATCATCCATCTCAAAGGCAGCATAGCTGCCTGATGGATGATCCACAGGATCAATTTAACATGTAAATGTATATTGAAGAAATGTTAGAAAAACTTCGCAAGGATAGCGATGTCCTTGTGTGTCACTGGCTTGAAAAAGTCAGTACTATTGACGCACTAAACAAAGGTATCCTTGCGAAGATTCTGCGGTCGCAGAACTTATTGAATTTTTATTTTTTACATTAACTACGGAAGAGGGCATGGAAGAGTTAAGAGATTATGTTGCTTGACATTTTTCCAAGTCCTCTTTTGTATTTAATAATTGTGTTTTATTTGACTGCATTTGTGTGTAAACTTTTTAAAACTGTACATACATGTTTGATTAAAACATTTCCTTTGTAAAATTTTATTTTAAACTTTTTAAAATTAACAACTGTACATGACTGTACATAACTGTTTGATTGAAGTGAATAAAATCAAAAACAATTTTTTTAACGTGAAATAATTTGATAAATAGTGTGTTATTATTAGTCGTTTGTAATAAATACTTGAACATAAAGGGGTGGATTCATTTTGACTTTGCAACTAAGAGAGTCAACATGGGGGAGATGAAAGATTGGGTCGATTACTTATACACTTTATATTATGACATTGAACATGAATCGGGGTTAAGTAGCGTTGAAAAGTTATATCAGAGAGTCAAAGCCGAGGGTGTGTACGAGTTGTCTCGGAAACAAATAGTTCAATACTTGGAAAAACAAGATACTTATACTTTGCATAAACCAATAAAAAGAACTTTTCCTAGAAATCGTGTTCTCGCCATTGCAATTGATGAAATATGGCAACTTGATCTATGTGATGCTCAAGCGCTTTCAAGATATAATAAGGGGTATAAATACATATTAACATGTATCGATGTGTTTTCCAAATTTGCTTGGGCAAGACCACTGAAAAATAAGAGGTAAAACGATCCTAAATGCCTTTAGATCCATTGTAAATAGTGGTCAAAAGAGGGCCCCTCTGAGAGTCCAAACGGACGAGGGTAAGGAGTTCTTGAATTCTCATGTGCAAGAATTCTTAACTCATCACTAAATTGAATTTTACACTACAAATAACAAAACACAAAGCTAGCGTCATAGAGAGATTTAATTCTACCTTGAATACAAAACTTTGGAAATTATTTTCATATCAAAATACCTTCAAGTACAAAGATGTGTTGCAAAAAGTGATCAATACGTATAATAATTCGACACATAGATCGATACGTATGAAACCCAACGAAGTGTCTGAAGAAAATGACGGGAAAGTGTGGAAGGCGTTGTATAGTGATGCCAGACATGCAGCCAAACCTAAATATAAGTTTAAGATCGGAGACTCGGTTAGGATTAGCATAGCGGCAAAAGTATTTCGAAAAGGATATTTACCCAAATGGTCCGAGGAAATATTCACCATCGATCGACGTATACGAAATGTAAGACCATTATATGTTTTGAAAGATTATGGAGGCGAGGAGCTGAAGTGTACCTTTTACGAGGAGGAATTACAGAAAGTTTTAAAAGATACGTTTGATACGTACAGAGTGGAAAAAGTTTTTCGTCAGAGAACAAAACTTGGCCAAAAGGAATATTTTGTAAAGTGGTTGGGATATCCCTCTTCGTTCAACAGTTTGGTAACTAAACTCGAATAATAACGGGGATCCGACATGCCTGCAGGCAGAAACTACTCAAACTCGAAACATGTCGGACCGTCAATTCTATTTGACCCTTCCTAGCAATGCCTCTCTGGATGTGTATCCGAACAATACACTATCGGATTACACGACCAGACTATTTAATCCTATTCAACTAACTGGTAATTGGGAGGTCGGTCTGAGCGAAATTCAATATCCTCATTGTTATTTTAACATAACGGATGGAAATAATTCGCTGACCTACTCTGAAAATGGTAAACTGACAAGATATTTAAAAATACCACATGGCTACTACAGTTCTATTCAAGAGCTTCTCGAAACCATCAATGAACTTATGGTTGACGAAGCCAAGCCGAGTATAAGTTTGACGGTAGACAGAAAATCTAAAAAAGTTTTAGTGAGATTGAAACCGGGTGCTTACGTAATATTTAACGATGGATTATACAATTCACTAGGATTGCCTCGCAAAACACTCTTTGAAACGACAATAGGAACTCGACCTTCTGACATTTATTCTGGAATTTATAGTTTGTACATATATAGTGATATCATAGAACCTCAATATGTAGGCGATTCTAACGTTCCCTTGATAAAAATAGTACCGCTAAAGACAGGTAATAAAACCATGGGGGAAATGATATCCACGTCTTACAGTATGCCTCATTATATACCAGTTAAAACAAAGAACTTTGACACGATAAATTTGACTATAAGAAACAATGCTGGATTCAAATTTTCATTCGAACGAGGTAAAGTCATCGTGAAACTACACTTTCGTCAGGTCCGCCCTCCCCTTTTTTAGTCATCATGTCACTCTACGAACAGTATTATAAAGCTCAGGCGGGAGGTGGAAACTACTTCAAAGGAGCACCGATGCAAAGGGGTTATGGTTTAGGTGGAATTCTCTCCGGGTTATTCCGTCAGCTCTCCCCATCCTGACATGGGGAGCTAAGACAATTGGGAAACAAGCTCTCCAGACTGGTCTGCAAATGGCTAATGATGCACTTAAGGGTTAAACTACCCCCATCGCTCGTCAACCGAAGAAAAAACTAACCCATGGAGTACGCAAGAAGGTTATAAAGAGAAAGGGTCGAGGTCGACCCACCATTTCATCCGCTAGGAAGCGTCCACTCGATATATTTGATGTTAAATCGTCATCATGGCTTTTGCTCATAAGAATTCCTCAGAATGTACCAAGTCAGAGCTGGACCTCTTTTCTTTGCCCGGTACGCAGGCTAGTTTGACCAGGGCCAGTTGGATACAGTTTCAACCTCTGACAAATATCGTGGACGCTGGTCCGATTGAATTTGTAATAAATGGATCCAGCGATACTTACTTGGACTTGGCGCAGACCATGCTTCACGTACAGGCTAAAATCGTGGGTGCTGATTGAGCGGCACTAGACGATGACGTACCTGTGGCCCCCGTAAATCTAATGTTACAGTCTCTATTTTCCGAAGTCGACGTGTCCTTAAATGATCGTGTAATAACGCCATCAACTAACACGTACCAATACCGATCTGTCTTCGAATCGTTTTTCAGTTATGGGCCAGCCGCTAAGTCGTCTCACCTCACGTCGGGATTATTCTATAAAGATTCAGCCGGGAAAATGGATGTTACTGATCCCACGATCGAAGATGTAGACAATCGCAATGAAGGATTACATCAAAGGTTTCTACACACAAAGGGGAGCAAACTGGTGGACCTGATAGGACCTATACACGCCGACATATTTTTTGTTATTAAACGGTGTTTCCATGAAAATAAAATTGCACCGTTCGAAGGATTCTTTCTGTCTCATGTCTTCTACACCCGATGCAGATTACAAAGTAAAGATTCAGAGCGCTACCTTGTACATTCGAAGAGTCAGCGTGAATCCCACGGTAGCTTTAGCCCAGGCAAACACATTGGAGCAAACAACTGCAAAATATCCATTATGCAGAGTGGAGTTAAAAACATTCTCCGTTCCGCAAGGCAATCAATCTTTTACGAGGGAAAGGATGTTTCTGGGTCAGACTCCCAAACGCATTGTTTTAGGTTGTGTTGAAAATACGGCTATAAATGGGGATTTTAAGAAAAACCCATACAATTTCAAACATTTTAATTTAAACTTTTTAGCGCTGTATATAGACGGGGAACAACTGCCTTGGAAACCACTCAAACCAAAATTTGTGGGACCCGACAGTAATTATCTCATGGCATATCAGACGTTATTTTCGGGTCTAAACAATCTTCATCAGAATTCTGGAAACGATATTTCTAGATCGGATTACGCTAACGGTTACACCCTCTATGCATTTGACTTGACTCCAGATCTGTGTTCCGGCGGTCATTTTAATCTAATACGAAGCGGTAATGTACGCTTGGAGCTCGCCTTTAGAGATCCATTGATTAACACCGTGAATGTACTCGTTTATGCGGAGTCAATTCGATTCCAGAAATAGACAAGTCCCGTAACATACTGATTGATTATTCATTCTGAAAACTGACAAAATAACCAGACAACACAATGGTGGCGTTTTTCCCATAGATAAGTTACCCGAAAAAATTTCCAGCTTTCCTATTCTATATGTCATAAATACAGACAAAAGTGATAAACCGGGGATGCATTGGGTCGCTTTATATTTTAATGAAGACAAAAGGGCAGAATTTTTCGATTCATACGGTAACCCACTAGACAAATACGATGCGCATTTAATGCGGTTTATTGATAGACATTCCTCGGGGGTCTTATACAATGACCGCTGTCTTCAGTCTCTGGACAGTACAGTCTGCGGTCAGTATTGTATCATGTTTGCTCAATACAGGTGTAGGAACGTTGCAATGCAGACTATTGTTCGCATGCTCACTAGGGATACCCGTTATAATGATGCGTTTGTACATAACTTTGTGGAATCCCTCTACAACGTTGCTCTACCAATATCACATGGTGATTTTATTATTAATCAAATTGTGAAAAGTTTTCAAAGTATTGTAAATAAATAGCCTCTTTTTATTGTATAAAAAGTTTGTCGTGTCTTTTTGAATAAAAGTTTTGATTAATTAAATAAATGAAGTAAAGTTTTAAGTAAAAACAAACAAAAACCAAGTTTAAATAAAATAACAACAGACAAAACAAAGTTTGAATTAGTTAATTAATAACCAAAGACAAAAATAAAAACGCAATTACAATGTATAAATATTATATTTCATGTACTTTATTTTATTTCGCAATAAAACAACAAAAATACAATTGACAATTGTTTATCATTATTGTTTACGTTATTACAAAGACTCCCAAAGTAACTGTTTTTTAGGTCTGTGTCTAGAATAGGCCCGTGTGACTCTCTTTCGATTAGCTTTTGAAGTTGCGGTAGGCAACACGGGTAGTACCCTTTTTTCATTCGGTGTCATCAAGTTTTGCTTGTGACGTTGGACTATGGTTCGGCGTGACACATTACCCACTAGCGTTTCGGGCACGTTCATACTCGCCAAACCACGTACAAATTGTTGCCATCCAAGAGGGTCAAATCCTTTTGTAGCGTGTAAAACATCATTGATTAAATCCGTAATGTTAGATCCCTTAACCACATCTTCACCAATTTTTAGCTCGCCCATATCGTTCCAATTCATGGCGTCATTCTTTTTAATTTTTTCTAATAATAGTTGGGCTTTATGCTTGTACGTCTTGGGCACACCCTCAATGATTTCTGCGGCAGTGTCAGGTTGATTTACAGGGGTTACCGTATTTGTTTTGGTGACATCTTCGGTCATGTCATAATATCCTTTCGGATTACTCATAGTCACTGATATGGGTTCTTGTTTTCTGGCTCGATCAAACTGTAGGTAGCGTTGGAGCGCTTGTTGATACAAAAGTACCTTGGTGTTGTCATCCAGGTCGGTTCTGTCCAGAGTATCCTTCATGTCCCGTTCCAGCGATTGTACTTTTGTTTCTCCAATGTCACTTTTCAAAAGTACATTTTGAATGGCACGTGTGACTTGATCCGCGGTAGCGTTCATCTCAATCTTCTTGGCGTAACGCATCAGTTTCCTAGGAACAGACCACCTAATGCTCTTAAGATGGGTGCAATGAGCGAACCAAAAAAAGCCACCTTTTTGCACGAGTAGATGTTTTCGTTTCTTGTGTGACAGTCGTTTATTAGCCAATTGTCTCAGGTGTGTCTTGTGACGTGATAACTTCTTCCTATGAGCAGAAGTCAAATGTACATGGCCTTTTAATACGTTCAAAGCACATTCGCACAGATATGATATCAGTTCTTTGTCGGCTCCTTTTATAATATCTTTCCTTATTTTGGGTGAAGACTTGCCCAATAGTTTTAGAGTATGGGCATTGTTCCCGAGTCGATGCGTCATCTTGACAAAATGAAGACAAAGGCATTTGTACGGGTCTATTATACTTTGGGTATATAGGCGTAGGGCGTCTCTCCCTTGAATATTTTTGTGTCGTGGGTCGAGGTGATCGGACCAATCGTCCGGCAACCCCTCCACAAATTGTATACCAGGTACACTATCAGAAAATTTTTGGAAAAGCGGCTGAAATTCTCCATAACGCCACAAAATTCTCTCAGGTGTATCAAGAATAACATCATTTTTCTGTTCCAATAACTTTTTTACAAAGACTGTTTTCCCACTGGAACTTGGTCCGGCAATGATGCAAGTAAATGGATGTTGCAGTTTAGTCGACATGAGATCGTCTGAAGTTAAAAATAATAATACAGAGTATAAAAATAGCACTGAAAAAAAAAGCTTTGCGATTGGTTATTCGAGCGATGTACTGTTCACAAGAAAAAGAGTCAATAAATCCTTTACATGTTCTTCTCGAACCATAGTCTTTCCAAATAAAACGGATGCAATACGTAATCAGCAAAATAATAATTAAAATCAGTTTAAGCATACGTGTTTTATCCCGTGTGCTTGTATTTGACGTTGCATCCATGATGTTTAGAAGCTCAATGAGTGGTTGACGTGGGTGTGCCAGCTTTATAACCGTAGGGTACGGTGTTGTACTGATCTACTCTAACCCTCTTGCTATAGACGACGCGGTAATCTTTTGTGCTTGACTTGGTCAGTATTTCTTTAGTTTTACTGTTCCTTACTATTTTATGAGGGTCTGATATCATAATTTTATGAGGGCCTACACCTTTTACCATGTCGACCACTGAATCAAAATTAATCTGTTGTGAATTTCTAAAGTTTAGGGTAAAGCCCCGCACTTTACAGCAGGTTTTTCCAGTGTCTAATCGATACGGGTAGTTCTTGGGCCCCCCCCCCCGACACAAATGTCTCTATATAATTTCCATCTTTTGGGTTTAACTCATTCGTCAAATCGCCCAGATAATCACCCTCTGGAGGATTGTACTGTCCCGGTTTGGTTACGTATAAGACACTGTCTGTATCGTAATACAATACGGACTCTTGCAATTGTTCGAGTAGTTCGTAGAGCTTGAGTCTAGCATGGGCAGTAGTAAAAGCTGCAATAACCACATCTGTTTTGGCGTTTGGTTCAACAAACTCTTCTTCGGCTTCGTATCGAACTTCAGCAATTTCGTGATTAATGAAATTTATGTCATGTACAATCTTATCATCTGCCAATAGAATGTCATTCAGTTTGGCTGGATCACTTATCACTTCGACTTTTGGCATGTTAATTCTCTGACCAAATTTTCCCCAGAAACTATTTAGCATCAGTTTGGCAAGGGCTCTCAGGCCTGGATTCTTTGTAATTTTGGATGCATCTAAATGTATCCCTTCGTGTTCATAATAGTCATTTAGATATTGTGTCTTGTCTTGTTCGCTGACGACCCATGATGGCCACCCAGAAGCTTCAACTTTAAGCTTAAGAAAAGTGTTAATATACTCCGTGAATAAACCACCCGTGTCTACTTCACTCTACTTACCGGTAGAGTCGAATTACTAATTTGCATATTCCCTATGCCGTGAGGCAGAAATTCTAAGACTTTTACACACAGTAGCGCCCTCCACCGTCCTACCCATAACGCCCCGCGACATGCCCGTCACGGAGTCGTCCTCTTTTCTCTTAGCCGCGAGTGGGTGAGGTTGTGTTTTAAATCTGTTCCAACAGTTCATAAGAAAACCGTTGTCTAAACCTTATCCTCGCTAAGAGTGCTATAAAAAGACTAGAAAGATTGTAGAGTTTTAGTTGTTGTGTTGTAGTGAGTTGTGAAATAAACTATAGTTTGATTTCGTTGAGAAAATAATGAGTAGCGTAAAGAAACTGGGGAGGGCTTCGACTGTCAGTACTGGGGTTACGTCCGTTTCCCTGGGACAGTCGGAGCTCTCGGGGGACTGCGCCGGCGACACTACGTCGCCCGGCTTGCAGTCCTCCAGCCAGCCTACGCAGCCTCTGTCGGCAGAGGCTGTGTCGGCCGGAAGACCCACCGATCAAAGAGGTTGCTTACCGCTCCCCCTCCTCGGTCAGTGTGCGTGGGTCGACCCAGTCGAAGGTCAAGCGCCCCGGCAAGGCCAAGAAAGCCGGTGCCGGGGCAACGACCAAGAGAGGTAGGGCGAAAGGTGGCTCTGGTCCGGAGCGCACCGCCCACTCTCCCAGCACCGCCTCCGCACGGCTCAGAATACCCAGCCCGCAACGACACCGTGGATTCCCCCACGACGGTTGGTGACGGCCTTTTGCGAGGGTTGAAGACCCACAAGGCACCCGCCCACGCCATAGGCTGTGGGGTGCTAGCCATGAGGAGAAGGATTATGGGTGCGGAGTCGGGTACCTGGGACGCCCCCAGGATACCCCACTCACAGGGCCCGCCCTCGTCTTCGAATTTCATCCGTTGCTCGGGCATCCCTGTCACTGGTTTTCGTGCGCCCGCCCGCCCCCCGGTATCGTGGGGCGTGGCGGAAGTGACCTCCCGGTCTCCAGGCGACCTCCCGCCGACGGACCCGTGGGAGGTCGCCTTCAGGAATTTTTGGGGTCCTGGGCTCAGATCACGTCCGACAGATGGGTCCTCGAGACAATCGAGTGTGGCTACGCACTCGATTTCACGAGAACCCCCCCGTCGGACATGCTGATACGGCCAACGCCCACCCCGTCCGACCCTCTCAAGCGCCAGGCCCTCGAAGGGGAGATCAGTTCCCTTCTCCTCAAACGGGCAATACGCCTTGTCCCCGACCAGGGGACACGGATGGGGTTCATGTCCACTTTCTTCTTAGTTCCCAAGAAGGAGGCGGACACTTGGCGACCGATCCTGAATTTAAAGCCCCTAAACCGATTTATCCTCCCAAAGCGCTTCCGCATGGAAACGCTGCGGGCAATCCTCGAATCAATCGATACACCTGCATGGGGGGCGAGCTTGGACATTCGGGACGCTTACCTCCACGTCCCCATCAGGTCCGAACACTGCAAATTTCTGCGCTTCCTTTACAACAGAATGCTATACGAATTTGTGGTACTCCCCTTCGGACTGTCAACCTCCCCTCGAGTTTTTACCCGAGTGGGACGGGCGATCGGAGCAGCACTTTGGAGACGAGGACTGCTGATTTTCCAATACCTCGACGATTGGCTGATTGTGGGCCGATCACGGGAGGCAACGGACGCGGCGCTGACACTTACGTGGCGCCTCACGTCCAGCCTGGGGTTCCTCATCAACATCGAGAAATCGCACCCGATCCCCTCTCAGGTGCCCACCTTTCTCGGTGCGGCTCTCGACTTTCAGAGGGGGCTAGCCCGCCCTTTGGCGGAATGGGTACAGAACCTTCGGCAGTGCATGGCTCTTTTCCTGGGGGCTACGGTGGCACCGGCGGTAGCCTGGCTCAAGTTACTTGGTCTCATGGCCAGCATGGTAGACCTAGTAGATTTCTGCAGGCTGAGGATGAGACCTATCCAGCTCCATCTCCTCGCCTACTTTCGGCCCAGCCGTCATTCGGTCAACCTCCCGGTGCCTACCACGCCTTGGCTGACCCCCCACCTTCAATGGTGGGTGGAGGACGCCAACCTCACATGTGGTCGAGTGTTCCGCCCGCCCCGACCGTCAGCGACTCATCACCGATGCGTCTCTGTACGGCTGGGGGGCGACCCTCGACCCCCATCAGATAGCGGGGGTGTGGGGCCCGGAACACCACTCGACCCACATCAACGTCCTGGAAATGCTGGCGGTCCAGAATGCCCTCCAGCACTTCCGGGCACAGTTAGTGGGGCAGGCCGTCCTGGTGCACTTCGACAACGCTACAGTGGTAGCGTATATCAATCACCAGGGGGGCACCCGGTCGGCCCGACTGTGTGCACTAGCCTGGGACCTAATCCACTGGTGCATACGGCAGGGGATCGCCCTGTCGGCGTTGTACATCCCAGGGAAGGAGAATGTCACGGCCGACGCTCTCTCCCGGGGCTGGATCGTCCCGACAGAGTAGTCCCTCCGCCCCTGTGTGGCCCAGTCGCTCTTCCTGCTTATCGACCGACCTCACGTAGATCTGTTCGCCTCTCGGACGAACAATCAGCTACCGATCTACTGCGCCAGGGGTACCGACCCCGGGGCATGGCGGATTGACGCTCTGACTATGCGATGGGAGGGGCTGTTGGCATACGCCTACCCGCCCATCTCCCTCATTCCACGGGTGCTGACAAAGATCGAGCAGGATCATTGCAAAGTTCTCTTGATCGCCCCCTTTTGGCCCCTACAGCCCTGGTTCCCTCGGCTGGTCAGGCTCCTGGTGCACAGGCCGGTGGTTCTCCCACAACGCCCGGACCTCATATACCAGCTCGGGTCCGGAGTGGTTCATCCGACTCCGAGGGACCTGCACCTGACGTGCTGGGTGCTGTCACAAGATCCCTCAGAGCAGCGGGCCTTTCGAGACGGGCTGCGGAAATTGCCGCCCAGTCCCGAAGGGCCTCGACTGCCGACTTCGCCATTTCTTTAAATGGTGTAGGCGGCGAGCTATTCGTCCCACCGATACTTCTGTAGAGGAGGTCGGGGATTTCCTCCTATATCTTTTTGATAGCGGACTGGCAACGGCCACAGTGAAAAATTACCGGTCGGCCATTGCAGCAGTCCACGGAGGATTCGCCGACGGCTCGACAGTCTCGGATAACCGGGCGATTGGGCAGCTGACTAAGGGGATGTTTGTCACCCGTCCCCCTGTGCGCAAATTGGTCCCATCCTGGGACCTCTTTAGCGTGCTGTCGGCACTAACAAAACCCCCGTTCGAACCACTGAGTGGGGCCACGTTGCTACATCTAACGGTCAAAGTGGCCTTTTTGGTGGCGGTCACTACGTCTCGCCGACGTAGCGAGCTCCACTCCCTTACAGTGGCGGCGGGGCACATCCGGTGGGAACCCGGAGGGGTCCGCCTAATCCCTACGCCAGGGTTTTTAGCCAAGAACCAGTCCGGTTCTTTCGAACCTCCAGATATTTTTGTTCCCGACCTTTAAACCTTTTCGGCGGTCACAGAGGACAAACTTTGGTGCCCGGTATGGGCGCTAAAGTGGTACATCGATCGTACGAAGTCACTCCGAACCGGCCACGAACAGCTGTTCGTGTCCACGGTTCCACCATTCCGACCGGCATCCCGCGATACAATCGCGCGTTGGATAGTTACAGCCATCCGCTCGGTGCCGGGCGGATGGCCAGCGACCGATGGTCCAGTTCATGCCCACGAGGTACGGGGGGTGTCGGCCTCATGGGCTTTCTTTAAAGGGGTCTCCATGAGTGACATAACAAGGGCGGCCTCCTGGAAGAGCCCGTCCACGTTCTCTGACTGCTACCTGAAGGTCGTTCTACAGGTGGATGGGAGAGCGGGTAGAGCGGTGTTGCAGGCGGCCAGCTGCAAAGCCAGAACAAGCTCCACCTCGTCAGTCTCGTGTTTAGGTGAGTTTTTTTCCACGGTAATATAGTGCTAACAATACTTATAATGTTTTGCTCACCCGTGGGACGACACCCCCTTGGGCGCGCCGGGGTCCTACGCCCCCCATAAGACATGCAGTAGCACCGCGTATACCCACCGCCTTTCCTCGGTGCGAGTCTATGCAAATTAGTAATTCGACTCTACCGGTAAGTAGAGTGAAGTAGACTCCCCCCCCCACAGTAGTGTGGATGGGGTCTACGAACGAATACTTACCGGTAGAGTATCCCTCCCTCCTTCCCCACATACTCGGTCCTTGGGTGCTTACATTTAGTAGGGCTCATCGAAAAGAGGACGACTCCGTGACGGGCATGTCGCGGGGCGTTATGGGTAGGACGGTGGAGGGCGCTATTGTGTGTAAAAGTCTTAGCATTTCTGCCTCGCGGCATAGGGAATATGCAAATTAGTAATTCGACTCTACCGGTAAGTATTCGTTCGTAGACCCCATCCACACTACTGTGGGGGGGATTTGGTCTCCCTATCGTACTGTTCACTATGCTCAAAATGCCACACAACTTCAATATCGATCACTCTATACCCCAATTCAATAGCCTTTTCGAGTTCTATAGACACCCACGTACCGTGCTAAGCCCTTTCATCATCAGTATGTGTACACAAAGTCTGCTGCAGAGTGTCTACGCAGCTTCGGCACAAAGGAAATGTCAATTTGCCCCCCGATCGATAGGGTAACAAGGGATGGATTAATTTGGGGGGTGCGACTACTTGGCATTTGATGAGACCGTAGTAGTCTGAGACATTTTTGAGTTATGATTTCGGGATGGTACAGTGGATAAGAACAATACTTATTTATGAATGGATATAACGAACAAAAGTCTAAATACCTGATTACGTCATCCCCCTTTGTTTTATGAAACAAACAAGACGTGTTCGTACGCCCGCCGTAGAATCCGTGCCTGGGATTTAACGTTGCGCGGGGTCCAGTAATTGATTTGTGCTGGAGGGTAACTTTTATGTCTTCGGGTAAGTTTTTGACAATGGCTTTCCACTCACATTCCCACATCTCGACAAACTTTGTACATGTTGATTCCAAGAAAGTTTTCCTTTCTAGGGTGCGCGTGTCTAACTCTGACATGGGCGTCATCATTGTATTATTGATTGTCTTCTTATTTGGATAACACTTGACGCACCCGTGAAAGTAGCATCCATTGAAAGAATATATTGTTTGACTTTCAGCATCATATTCGTCCACCTTATATTTGCCAGTCTGTTTTTCTCCTTTATTTCTCGCGTGTTGGATATATTTACCCTCCGTCAAGTGAACGTAATGTAACCATTGCAAAGCGACTTTTGATTGTTGTTCCTTGCACTCGTACCCAGTAGGAGGTAAGACCGCAATGGTGTCGGCACTCAGGAAATTTCTCCTGTACACCAGATTACACGCAGAGGCTATTGTAATACAATTCTGAAAGGGATCGATACCTTCGTCATTCTCCCCCTGGGAGGATACTTTCTTAAATAGGGTTCGAAACTGCAAACAACAGCGACGAAGAATTTGTACGTCACTGATACAACAGTTCATCTTGTAACACAAAATGTTTTCCCTTTTCTCCCTCGTACCATTCATAAAATTGTTGTCTCTTTTCTGGGCTCATACTGTCGGGGGTGTAGTACTTGGCATCCGGAAAGGGACCTTCGTACTCTTGGTTTTGTTTTGTATTCCATAAGTGAGGGAAAAACCCTTTGTGTAATTCTTTGTAACCGAATGTTTGAGGCAGTTTACTTAAAGCCATGGGTAAAAAGTTGATAGAATCAACAATTTTGCGCTTGATAGACTGTATCTTACACCCCGTGTAAATAACATCGGGTATGATAGCATTGTCGTACAGGAAACTGAGCAAAAAATACCCATCGTACGCTTTTAAATTATGCGCCAGAGCGATAGAATTATCCGTCTCTTTAGAACTGAATAACCAATCGCAGAACTCTTCCTTACATTTCTCACCTTTAAATATCTTCTGACGAGACTCTGAACAATGTTTACATGATTTATACAGCGGGTCATCTTCTGATTTATCCTCACACAATTCACACACAACATGTGCAACGCATAAGTTTGGTTCGTGAACGCCGTTATCTTCAGTGCACTCAAAGTCAAAGAATACATATTTTGCTACGTCCTTCTCCTTCTTTGGCCCTGTACCGTCCCCATTACCAACTCGACCATCGGTATCGATCTGTTTACTTCCCGTACCAGTGATAGGCTTGACAAAGCATTCGTGATCGACAAACCCCATCTCTTTACATACGGTACAGTATCTTTTGGTGCAGTCGTGCGTGCCATGTTTACCCTCGAGTTCATTGTTTACGTACCAGTCGCAGCGTTTACATCTGTAATATAACTTACATATTGTTTTACCTTTGATCTTCTTAGTCTTATGATTATTAAAACACTTCTGGTCCTTAAAATTACGATTACATTCCGTACAGTGTACCCAAGTGATTATCTCACCCGATTTACAGCCGGGAGAAAAACACATTCTACAATCATCTACGCATCGCTTTTGTCTGTCTTGAGAATCAAAACCCCTTTGAGACGTGTCACAAAAATAACCCCTGTTTAAAAAGCCCTTCATTGACGTGATCAAATCGTAATGGTTATTGTAAAAATACAGATAGATCGTTTGCCGTTGTACTGGCCCCTGAAAATAGAAGCGTTAAAACGATCGCTGGATAAAACCACCAATCGATACTCGGTCAGGACGTCTTGAAATTTCTGTATTTCTTCCAGACCCGCAAGGCCCTTCTTTTACACCGCTTTTGCGTGTAAATCCCTAGCAAGGTATTCTTGCTCTTTTCGACCCATTTTTATCTGTTTTAACTTTAATTCGTCATAGATTGACACACTCTTTTCTCGACAAATATGAAAAAAATGGTTCGACATGTTCCTTCATGATTTTGGTAGCAAAGGTGGGTTTCATAATGCACTCCTGTTCACCTAACTCAGCCAGTAGTCCAGGTAGGTTTTCTTTAGTTGGTAGTCTCCTGCACTCATATCCTCCCAGAATGGGTGTCATCAGAAGGAAACTTATCCAATGCTGCTTCAATAATTTCCCGATCAGATTCGGGAATGAACTGCAGGAAAGTTTCCTTGGTGTCAGCTTCACTGTTGCCATAAATGACAGTTTCCATAAACACTGGAGCAAGACCAATGGGGAAATATCGCAGGTCCTTCCATCCCTTCGCAGTGATCCTTCCTACAGCTTCCCATTTCCGCTCACCAAAGTCGTGCCGAATGACAGGTACCTTAATTGTCGCCCCTGTCGTCATTTTTTCGTTAAACTCCAACCAGAACTGGGTGAGAGCATCTTGGTAAACTCCAATACCTTGCCCCGACTCCATGTCACCATTGGGTAAAATCATGTGGACCGATAATTTTGCTCCCATGATGCTTGGCCTCGAGAAGGCCTCGACCAAATCATCAATTATAAATGCTCTCCTAAGGACGACCACTTCAAATTCACCAGAACTTTCTGTACCCCCTTTCTTCGTCTGGCACCTGGTTGGTTTCTAATGGTAGGGTGTCATTCAGATGTTCGACTTCATTTCTGCCCAATGGTCCAAACTGCACAGTTGGAGTATCAGGTTGTGATGATCCAACTTGATCCAACTTGATCCGGACTGTCGATGTCTACAACCACCTCATTGCCAATATCCGACCAAATTGCCGGTAGTTCTTGGACGTCCTCTTCATCAACCACAGCTTCAGTTTTATTTTCCTCTGGCTTTTCTTTGTTTTTCTGTTTCTTGTTTCCTCCACACCCACTTTCCTCTGCTGAGGCGTCTTCTTCAGTTTTGGCACCTTCTTCAGCTTGGGGGCTTTCTTCACCCTGACTTTTCCCTTGGCTTTTCTTTGTCGTCTGCAGATAAAAACGCAGTACAGGCATTTTAACTTCATCATACAGGGTACCTACGGTGAAATCAGAAGACACAGGAAGTTGTCTGAAGTCGCACATTTCAAACTCAAAATCGTCTGACTTTCCTCTTGAGGATTTCCCGCCCTTAAAAAAAAGGTTCTTGGATAACTTCACCAACTCTTCCTTGCCAGCTTTTTTGGAAACTGAAATTGGCCGAGTTCCTCCTCCATGCTGTTTACTGACTTGCTTTTAGGAACTCGTTTGGTAGTTATAGTCAATCCACCCAATGTCAATTTTTCTAACATCCTTCCGGGCATTGCTGTTGCCTTTCAGCTTCACTGATCGGTTGTCACTAGATCCAGATGCTTCAAAATCGTCTTCATCATCAGTATCCGTGAGTGTTTCCTTTCGTCGTTTAAGCTGCAGCTTCCGACGCAGTGTGTTCAGGAGTTTGTTTTTCTTTGATGATAGTGGTGGTTGATCTGATGGGCCTGCCATTTGACAAAAGCTCCTTACTGCAATTCTGTCGCCAAGCAGAGGGATGAAGGTCTTTAAAGTGTCATCATCCATCATCCCAATTGTGTCTGCGTCAATCTAAAGCAAAAATAGAAAATAAAGAAAGGTTAGCCTCTTCGGTTAAAAGAAATGCCATTCCATAAACAGTCTTCATACAACAAGTTTTATTGTTTAACTCACAGAAATGTTACTATATAGTAACCTTACATTTTTGTTGAGCCCACCCCCCTGCCCCATCGTAATAAGTCCAATGCCCACACAGACACATGTCTACAATCCCGGCCAAAATGCTTGGGCCACCCTTTCCTAATGTTGTATACAACGATTCCCTGTGCACTTCCCATTCACATTCAAAACATTTGTCCCCCGCCCCCCGCCCCCCACTCAATGTTGACTGTAACTCAGAACACAACTCAGAACACAATCAGCAATTGGAACCAACATTGAAAGGGGGCAGGGGGGCCCAACGAGATATGGCCAGGATTGTAGAACATGTTATTCTTTTTACTGACCACTAACCACCCTCATCCTCACTGACCATGTCACTCTAAAACTTCCTGACCAGTATATAAAAGTGTTATTTTCTTTTCTTAATCATTCTCTATCCTATTGCAATAGGCCTCTAACTATCTTTCAAAGACTTTTAACCAAAATAGATGCTTTAATACATTAACTTGTTTAGCATATAGCCTTGTGTCATTCGAAACCCCCCTGAATATCAGGTAAAACAATGGAAACATTAACAAACAATAAACGAAACAATTGTTTTCTTATAGACCTATTATGCATGTTATATAATCCGGTAAAGGGAGAGAATGAGTTTTAAACCTTTTCATCTTTCATTTGGTTGATCGTCTTCATTGGAATTCCTCTCTCCTGTAGGTATTTGTAAATGTCCCCCATCGCTGCACACCTATCTGGTTGATAGGAAATGAACAAAAATAGTCAAGTGCTATAAATTAGAACATGCGAAAACATTTTTTAAACTCTTAATTAATTATTTAACAGTCCCTTGTACTATACTGAAGGATTGCTAATACTGGGGGAAAAAATGAAATAAAAATAATCTCAATGCATAATATGCACGTAAACTTAATTAGTATACAAAACACTAATTAAGTACCGACAAAGACTTAATGATCACACCCAGGGGATACCGCAAGGGAAAAGGCCGGCAATGTAGATGGCCATGTGGGCGAGGATCCCAGGTGTGGCAGTCTCGGAGCTCCGACGGTCTCAGAGCTCCAGATTACCAAGTCATGGCGACGCCCATGAACGAGTGGAGCGTATGCTTTATGTGGAGCTTTATGTGGAGCTTTATGTGGAGCTTTATGTGAAAAAAGTAAACACGTTTATAATAAGTATTGTAGGAGTGGGAATTACAAAGAAGGTTCTTGTGAAAGCCAGAAAAGGGTTTTGGGTTGCCCCTCGGAAAAGCACTCGTACGATAACAAAACAGGTCTCGAAAATTTATTCGTGGCGGTAGCGGGGGCGGGGAGTCACGCCCGCAACGACAGCATGCTACGTCATCCCAGAGAGCTTGGCACGCCAGAGATCTGAGACCGTGATTACTGCGTGCCGAAATCTCCGGTGACGTCACCCGGAGCTCTGAGACCGCCGGAGCGCTGAGGCCGCCAGTCCGGCATGGGACCACCCATTCCCAGTCAGTAATGCACATGTACAGATAATAAGTTCTTGGTAAATTCATACATTTATATTCACTATCTACAAATAAGACTCAAATGTGTCCGATTTAACGACACGTTTAAACGTAGATAAACCTGTGGAAACTCTCAGGTTTCACTAAGCACGTTCCACAGCATGGGTCCCTTATGTTTAATAGTTTTATGAGCAAAGGAAGAACGAGTGTTATATTATATGCAATTTAGATGCTTTGCGGGTAGAGTGAGCTAGAATGAACATCTGAATTTAATATGTTTGGTCCCCATCTATTCTTGGCCCCATGCCAGGCTTCGCCCAAAATCAATGTACTTATAATCTCCCTATCGCCCACAGTCGGTTCAACATCGGGACGCGACGGCGTTCCCTTCAAATTCAAGCTCTGTGGCATAAACTATTAGTCATAGCTATAGCAGCAATTTTGGCAGGCCACTTACTAATTTTAACAATGAAACTAAAGACTGATTGAATTTCATGGGCGAAGTTAAGGCCTGTGTCCAGGATTACCAACTGAGCATTACAGCTAGCTAGTGCCCAACTTTCTCAGTCTCACAGGCTTACCGTTATATAATAGGTGTATGGCCATGACAGTCAAAGGGTAGTGTACACTGTGGAACTAGAAGCACAAGCGCGCAACCGCTGAAGCAGTGGAGCAGCGCTTAAAAACAGTACACACTATTTCCAAACAAGCCTATTATAGCACCTACTTCAGTTACACTTTAGGTCTATAATCCAGTGAACATGAAAATGTTAAAACGACTAAATACCTGCGTTTTATTACCAAGAATCTCCAATCACGATAGCGCTTCGGTCACTCAATCACGTTGAAAACATCGTACCACATCGCTCCAGGGATGCAGAGTGACCAGTAAATAGCGCCCTCTAGGGATGAGTGAATCCGTAATAACGGATTACTAATCCGTAATAACGGATTACTAATCCGTAATAACGGATTACTAATCCGTAATTACGGATTAATTACGGATTACTAATCCGTAATAACGGATTGCTAATCCGTTATAACGGATTACTAATCCGTAATAACGGATTGCGAATTCGTTATTACTGATTTGAAATTTATTTTTTTACTGGCGCTAATGGGCCTTCGTAGTTTTCTTTTTTCCCCAGGAACACAAAGTATGATTTATATAACTACACTAGCTTTCAACTTTGTGCACCACATAAGCACATCTCATTCTTGACAAACTAACATGTAACTCTTGTTTATTCCAAAGTTTTCTTTGTAAAGAACACTAAATATACACTAATATGATTTTCAAACTGAATCCAATAAACCTTTATCATGGTGCAGCCAACTTGTTTCTCTCCCATCCAAGTTATGATTAAGATTTTTAGATTAAAGAGGGGCTCTAAGGTAAAATTCATTTTTTGCTCCACTCATTTTCCATTCCATTTCCAGAGTCATTAAAACGTTGTAAAATGTCATTTTAACTGATACTTTGTATGGCACCGGGAACATGAAGTCACTGGACAATAAATGGGTCTGTACCTTCCACACATGACTATCGTAGATATTCATGAATGAACTGAAAATTCCCTGTAAAAAAATGTACATACCCACATTTTTTAAATATGACTTCATAAGATGTGTTTGGATGTTCACAGATTTTGCACTGTGGAAGGGTATCAACTAAGAAGAAATTTAATTTTATACCATTTTAAACGAGGTAAGAGACTTGTGATGTTTTTTCACTTTCATATTGACTCTTGGAAAATGAGTGCAGCAAGAAAAAATAATAATGATTTGACCTAAGATTCCCCATTCCTTTTAAAGCTATTAAACCCCAAACTTTTACTGTGTATATTGTTTTGGGAAAGTTTGAGGTAAGATAGTTTTGAAGATAAACTAGAGATCACCGGTCTACAACACCCACTCGTTTTCATAGTTGCCCAGTGCATTGGTGAGAGCGAGCAGCTTCGCACTGATCCTTGGTTGCTTTCCCTTTGGTCTCTTCCTCTTAGACCCACATTCTGGGTTGATCCCAAGCATAACTCAAAAAAAAAAAAAAAAAAAATGTTCAGTTTTAAAAATCAGACTTTAGTAGGAAGAATATCAAACCTACCTCGGAGGTATCCATTTACTCATGGGTATTGAGCAGAAATAAGTGTCTTATTCCAGGACACAAGCATCATGACTGGCCAGTCTGGGATTCAAACCAAAATTCTCATGGCTCAGCTGACAGAACTTGAGTTTGGTGTGCTAGACCACTCAGCCACAACACTAGACCACTCAGCCACAACACTCCACGAAGCAAACTCACAAGTAAGGTCAAATGATATAAGTCAAATGACCTTAACTTTAAGTTCTAGGGAGTGGCTAAGGAGAAAAAGATTCAAACTCGTTAATTACCTCTGTAGAAATTCCAAAACAGTTGAACAGCTTTCTGGGTATTACAAATTCAACATGTAGTAGGCCCCGAACCACACGTAAATAGCCGACAGAGGATTGGTGACCTCTACCACCACAGCATCATCGATGCACAGCGAGAAGACACTGGCAGTGAGGGGTTGACCTGTGTAATTAATATTGTTTGCAATTATAATAATAAAAATAATTTTAAAAAGGCCAATCGAGGTGAGGGCTAAAATAAAGATATAAAAAGAAAGCGTAGAAAATTGAGTCAAAACAGGAAACAGGATGCAGGTAGAGAGTTCCACAGTGAAGCAGTTTAATGACAATAACAATAATAAGAATGGCTTAGTTAATTATTGGTGGTAGTCATGTCATCAAGAGGATGATTTTCACATCAGATGACAATAGGCCCTGGTGTGCTACCAGATAAAAAAACAAAGGAAACAATACCAGCAATAATGATTTCATACATAACATTGAGCAGAAAGAAGAAACCATATGAATGCATGATCTCTTCTTACCAGTCTTGGTATAAAGTTCATCACTCTCACTTACCACAAGTCACAAGACATGGTGATCCTGGGAGTTCCATAGTCTCAAGCTTCTGTAGTAATTTTTTTTTTTAAATTCATTGTTATCACATACAGATCAAAGACCTAGATCCATTTACATCAAACTCTTGTTTGCATTTTCACTACATTGTAAACAAATTGAAGGAAAATAAAGCCCTTAATTCTCAGTCTGTTATTTTGCCTGTCAAATTGTTATGTCTGAAAATCACATGTGCAATATCAGTGTCGAAACCATAGGGTCTCATTAACAGGGGTGGGGGGTGGGGGGAATCAGGGATGCAACAATTTGTCTATGGGAGCAAAACCAAATTCACTCATCAGGGGTCTTGGCGGCACATCAACCGTGCCCCCCTCAATTTTTTGATTTCTTTGCAAATAAAAAAAAAGTGCACTGAACTACTACCCAAAGAAAATGGAAATAGGAGAGAAAAGCAAAATAACAGAAGATCAGTAGGTCTACTTCACTCTACTTACCGGTAGAGTCGATTTACTAATTTGCATATTCCCTATGCCGCCAGGCAATATTGCTAAGACTTTACACACAATAGCGCCCTCCACCGTCCTACCCACAATGCCCCATGACATGCTTGCCACGAAGTCGTCCTCTTTTCTCATAGCCACAGTTGGGTGAGGATGTAAATAATTCTGTGTCCAACAGTTTACCGTTTTTAAAATGAAATAAAAACACCTTACCTTTATGGCTGAGATTTGAAATAAAGACTGAGATTGAAGATAGTAGAGTTGTTGTTTAGTTGAAGTGTTTTAGATAAAGATCGTTATAAATGAGTAGTTCAAGGAAATGGAATTTGGGGAGGGCTCTGGCTGTCGGAACTGGGGGTACGTCCATTCCCCGGGACAGTCGCAGCCCTCGGAGGGCTGCGCCGGTGACACTCAGTCACTGGGCTCACCCTTCAACCGGCCTCAGTCGGCTGCGTCGGCTGGGGACCCACTGACCAAGGAGGGAGCCTCCCTGCTCCCCCTCTTCGATCAGCGTAAGTGGGTCCACCCAATCTAAGGTCAAGCGCCCCGACAAGTCAAAGAAAACTAGTGCCGGGGCGGCGACCAAGAGAGGTAGGGCTAAAGGTAACTCCGTTCCGGAGCGCGCCGCGCCCTCTCTCGAGCCTCGGGGTCACTGCAGCCGGAGGGATTCCACCTCCACCTGGCTCAGTGAACCCAGCCCTCGCCAACCACGTGGGTTCCCCCACGACGGTCGTTGATGGGCCTTTGCGAGGCCACCCTACCCGATCAACACCCGCCCACGCCATAGGCGGTGGTGTGCTTGCGATGGGTAGAAGCATTGGCTTACCCGGCCCTCGCTACCACATGGGTTCCCCCACGACGGTCGTTGACGGGCTTTTGCAGGGCCGCCTTACCCAATTAACACCCGCCCACGCCATGGGCTGTGGGGCGCTTGCAATATTATGAGTTGAAGGATTGTTTACATGGAGCAGGGTAGCTGGGAGTCCCCCGGCAAACCAGGTGAAATAATTATAAATAAATTAAATTAAATAAAATAATAAAAAAAATAAAATAAAAAAAAAGTCACTCTGACAATTTTTTTTGCTTGGCTCCCACAGGGTCGGGCGTCTCCGGGATAACGAGTCAGTATGCCAAGACGATTTCATGACAGCTTTTCAGACCCTCATGGCCACATTTCCGGCCGACATGAGGTTTAGAATTTTGCCCCACCCGGGCTGTACATCCAACCCGACTATTCCGGTCACGACTGGGTGCACACAGGTCAGGGAGGCCCCAAGGGCTTGGTTAGCTGTGCATCGGCCTCCTCTCACAGCCACTGCTCAGCACCTACCACACACGATATTACGTGGGGTGGCGCGGGGCACTATGGACAGTCACGCACTTGGGTACAAGGGCACCATCCCCGACGGGGATCAGCCTGCACCCTTCAAGGTCCTTCGTGTCAGATAGGGGTCGGACCATCATGGTTTGGGCACAGCTCTGCCATTTGGTGGCACGCCTTTGCTGGGTGCCTCCGACCCTTTTTTGAGTCCGGCTAGCTACTCGTCCCTGGGTAAAGGACGAGTTGGCCACTAGCATTCAGCAGTCTTCAATTACCGAAACTAAATTGCGCCTTGTCAAGCGGGACAGGACTTGGATGCCGGGCCTTCCCGTCGAGAAATCTGAGGATCATCCTGCTGAACGACAATCATTCAAGTGGAGGACAGGCCCGACTCTGCGTAGCGGAAATAATTTTCCAGCTATGCCACTCGATTGTGTCTGCAGTGACCGTATCGAGGGCATTATGTTGGTGACCATTTGGGAATACTTACTCCAAGTGGGCGGAGACTTATTATCAATTCCCCACGGTGGACTTCGATATATATTTTTTGAACCCAGTTCTACCAGACTCGGCGTCAGATAGACTTGCCGCCGATAGGGGGACAGCTCCTTCCAAATTTCCCTTTGCAGACAAAGCCCAAGGGAAAATGGAAGAGTATAGTTGGGAAGAGGGACTCAGTGTCACACTTTGGCATGCGCACGTCGTCCTTCCGACTCCTTCTATCCGATTACCTCACACTAGCTGGTGTTGAGGACTCGGCGGTTCGGGCAGACATGTTGGTAGCTTCCATCCATTGTCTGACAGCAGACTGCATACCGATCTGGACCAGTTTGCAAGGGTTTTGACCCTAGCAACATCGGCCTAACGGCTGCACGTCTAAGATGCGCTTTTTGTCTCCCGTCCGCAGGGCAGGACAAGCGTATTGACACGCTCCCTCTGGGGAAAGTCCTGTTTGCGGGTAATTTTCAGGAGTCCATGGAGTCCAAGGCTAAACGCCTTAAGGCCACGGACGAGATGGACCTGAGGAAACCACAGGCCTCCACGCCACAGGCGAAGTAGCTGGGGTTGATTGGGCAGCACTTTGGAGACGAGGGGTGATGATTTTCCATTACTTCGACGATTGGTTAATCGTGGGTCGGTCAAGGGAGATAACTTGAGGCCTCACTCCCAACCTGGGGTTCTTGGTGACAGACGAGAAGTTGCACCCAATCCCCTCTCAGGTGTCCACCTTCATCGGTGCTGCCCTCAACTTTCAGAAGGAGCTGGCCGGCCCATCGGTGGACCAGGTGTTGAACTTGCGTCAATGCGTGGCCGCCCCCTTTTTTCCTCGGGCAATGAAGCTGGCCTGGCTCAGATTCCTGGGCCTTATAGCCAGCATGGTACAATAAGTTTGTTCACCCATGGAGACGAAACCTCATTCATTCGGGCATGGACCTTAAGTGGGCCTAGGGTCCGCAAGACGTTCTCTGAACTTTGGAGTGCGCCTGGGTCCTACGCCCCTAAAGACATGCAGTAGCACCGCGTATACCCAAGGCCTTTCCTCGGTGCGAGTCTATGCAAATTAGTAATTCGACTCTACCGGTAAGTAGAGTGCAGTAGACTCCCCCCCCACAGAAGTGTGGATGGGGTCTACGAACGAATACTTACCGCTAGAGTATCCCTCCCTCCTTCCCCACATACTCGGTTCTTGGGTGCTTACATTTTGGTAGGGCTCATAGAAAAGAGGACGACTTCGTGGCAAGCATGTCATGGAGCATTGTGGGTAGGACAGTGGAGGGCGCTATTGTGTGTAAAGTCTTAGCAATATTGCCTGGTGGCATAGGAAATATGCAAATTAATCTCCCAGTCAGCCCCCTCAGCCACCGCTGACAGATCTGTAACCGGCCGAGCGGGGGACCTTACGGTCTCGCCGTCTCCGCCCGTCAGAAGGGGAAATGCCCCGGTAAGGCCAAAAAGGTAGGGCTGGTGACCGTCACGACCGACGCGTCACTCCTCGGCTAGGGGGCAACCCTCCACCCGCGTCAAATCGCAGGCGTGTGGGGTTCCGAACACCGATCGGCCCACATCAACATCCTGGAAATGTTGGCAGTCTCCAACGCACTACGGTATTCCAGTCGGACGTCAGGGGCTGTGCAGTCCTGGTGAGATGGCGACATTGCCACAGTCGTGGCCTACATCAACCACTGGGGGGGCACCCGGTCGGGACGCCTGTGTGCACTGGCCTGGGATCTCATCCACTGGTGCACACAGTGGGGAACAGCACCACATTCCGGGCGTAGAGAACGTCACAGCCAACGCTCTCTCAAGGGGCTGGATTGCCCCCACGGAGTGGTCCCTTCTCCCACAGGTGGCTCGGTCGCTCTTCCACCTGATCGACCGGCCACACCTGGACCTGTTCGCCTCCTATGCGAACCACCAGTTGCCGATCTACTGCGCAAGGGGGCCAGACCCCAACGCGTGGAAGATCGATGCTCTATCAGTACAATGGGACGGCCTACTGGCCTATGCGTTCCCACCCATCTCGCTCATCTCTCGGGTTCTGACCAAGATCGAGCAGGAGGATTGTTGGGTCCTTCTCATAGCCCCGTTCTGGCCCTGCCAACCGTGGTTCCCACGACTCGTCAGGTTACTGGTCCACCGTCCGGTGATCCTACCAGGGCGAGCGGATCTCCTGTACCAGCCCAGTTCGGGGATGGTCCATTCGGCTCCGGGGGATCTTCACCTGACGTGCTGGGTGCTGTCACGCGATCCCTCTGCTCAGCAGGCCTTTCGCAACGGGCTGCAACAATCGCAGCCCAGTCACGACGGGCCTCCACCAGGAAGGTATACCACAGCCGACTACGCCATTTCTTTAAATGGTGTAGCCGGGAATCCCTCCATCCTCCCAATACTTCTGTAGGGGAGGTGGGGGATTTCCTGGTATATCTTCTAGACAGCGGCCTGACGACCGGTACGGTCAGAAATTACAGGTCAGCCATCGCCGTGATCCAGCCCCGATTCACGAACGGTTCCTCCGTCTCAGACAACGGGGCCCTTAGGGACCATGGATAAATTATGTCACGGGAACGACCGCGTCGCGACGCTTTCCTTTGCGTGACAAATCGAACAAAAGAAAAACTACGGAGTGGAACGCGTTCTCCTCAACCACCGGGTCTCGAGGAAGACCCACTGTATAACAAAGGAACAATGGTGTAGGCCGAAAACCCCTGTGTAGTTATAATCGGCTTATCTGGGTAGATAAACCCAAGTTGTAGCCCTTTTCACACAATAAGTCAAAACACAACCGCAGATTAAAAAATAAAAAATACTACGTCTTTGCACGACCGCCATGCAAAATAATCCCCCAAAGTAAAACAAAGTCAATAGGAAAAACATCTTACAGTAAACAGTAAAACTATACTCTTTTTTGTACATCCAAGGTGTCCAAAATGTTTCATGTTTGAACAATGAAGCCAACACGTTATGAAGTTTTTCTTAAACACGCTTAATATTTCCCAAGGAACTGCTGAAAATTCACCACGTTGCCCAAGGTACCAGCGACGGCACCAATGTTGTATGAGTTTAGCTCGGGCACCAACGCTGGTTAGTATTGCAATTTTCGGACACCAGATTCTCCCGAAAGTCTTAATCTCAAGGCGGTTGAAACTAATTTCGTAAGCTGTTGCGCAATTTTTCCAACGGAGGGCGGCTCTCCCGCTATCACATTGTTTAGGAAAGCCCTCTAGCGATCAATGTTTCATGCATTATAGTTTGTTGCACGCAAAATAACAAGACTACTAGGCCTGAATATTGAAAACACTGTGTGTGAGTGTGTAGCTAGATGGAGTGTTTGTGTACTACGATGTAATTGTGCGTTGTGTTTTGTGTGATTGCGAGCCGGTCAGCATGATTTTGCGGTACCTTTTTGAACGAATCTTGTAAGTGTAATCATCTCTGTAAACACGGGTCCTAATGTAACAATTAGATGTAGATCTAAATAAGTTGGCGATGATTTCAAATTTAAGAATAATAGTCACCACTTCAACTTGTTATGGCAGTAGCATATTATTGTATTAGCTTTGGCAAACTTGAGGGTTGGCTGTACATGGACATCTCCAACCCATTGTCTGGTGTATACCTGAGCTAGACCGCAAACACTAATCCTTCACCCCTTCGTGGCTTACTTGCAAGCTGCCTTGTCCATGTAATCTGAACAACAAAAGGCACCAACAATAGAGTTCGATAATGAGGGACCTTAAAAATCAGTGAAGCGCTTAATCCATCTTGGGACGGGCGCGTGACAATTTTGGGACGGACTCGTTCTAGAACGAGTCTGACCGCGGGCGGCCGCGTTCTTAATTTATCCATGGTCCCTTAGCCAATTTATCAAGAGGGTGTTTGTCACCTGTCCCCCAGAACGCAAACTCGTCCCGTCTTGGGACCTGTTCGACGTTCTGTCAACCTTAGCAGGGCCTCCCTACGAGCCTATGGATTGCTCCACACTACTACAGCTCTCCGTCAAATTGGCGTTTCTACTGACCGTCGCTACTTCGCGACGGCGCAGTGAGCTGCATGCCCTGTCAATAGAGACCGGACATATCCGATGGGAACCAGGCGTCATCCGCTTGATCCCCACGATCGGCTTCTTAACCAAGAACCAGTCAAGTTCCTTCACGTCCCCAGACATTTTTGTCCCGGACATTAGTCCTTTTCATCAGAGGCGAAGGACAAACTATGGTGCCCCGTCCGGGCACTAAAGTGGTACTTGAATCGTACGAAGTCGCTTCGTACGGACCATCAGAAGCTGTTCGTGATGACAACACCGCCCTTTCGGCCGGCGTCACAGTGCACCATCTCACGCTGGATCGTGACCGCCATCCGCTCCGTGCTGGGCGGCTGGCCGGCGACCAAGAATACGATTCGGGCGCATGATGTTAGGGTGTAGCCGCCTCTTGGGCCTTCTTTAAAGGGGCTCCCTTAGCAGACATCACCAAGGGGGGCCTGCTGGAAGTGCCCTAACACCTTCAGCGACCTTTACCTGAATGATGTCCTCCAGGCAGACGGCAGAGCCGGGAGGGAAGTGCTGAAGACGACCAGTCAAGTTTCCCAGAAACGCTAACTGGTGAGTCCACTTTCCTCTCTTATACATGTAATAATTTATATATTACCTATGTGCATTGGACATTTAACGAGGTGTACCTATTATGTTTTTACCCCATAATGGCGATACCCCCCTAAGATCTTGCGCACGATTCGCGGGCCCCCAGGGCCGCGCGCGTTGTTCTCGCGGTTCCACGCGCCTGTACCGACCTGTTAATCATGTATCTTCCATCAACCTTATAAGACAACAATGGGCAAAAATCCATTAACTTGGAGTATACAACACAAACAACGTCATTTGATCCTGTGTCCCTATGTTGCACTTGGTATAAGCCACAACTATGCAAATAGGTAGACTGGTGTAGCTTGACAATGAAAATCACTTCCTCTCTTGACACTAATATAAGCATGATACTAGCAAAAGTCCAGCCTCTGCCTTCCTTTACTATGAGAAACATTCCTTTCTTGTACTTTGTACCAAACATGCAAACTTTGTCAGAAACAAGACACTCTATGGCAAGTCATAAGCAAGTACAGCTTCTTGGACTTCTCTAACATACATATCTGGGTAGGAAAATTCTAATTCTGAGGTCTCAAAATCAAATTCGTGGAAAATTGCTTCTTTCTCAAAACTTACATTGCTTCAGAGGGAGCCGTTTCTCACAATGTTTTGTCCGATCAACCTCTTCACATTACTTGTTACCAAAGGTTTTATGCTAATAATTATTTTGAGTCATTACCAATACTGTCCAGTGCCTTTATGATCAGTTTGTCGATGGGGAAGGACATCCGTTTTTAGGGAGGGGGTGGGGAGGGGTTGAACAACAAAGAAATTGACAAAATGAGATACCTCGCCAGCTTCATCGGCACCTTTCCATGCAGATATTTTTACTAAAAAAGATCCCAAAATTTACGAGTGAGCTTTTTTATTGTAAAGTGAACTTTTGTATTGTAAGGGTAAAGGCCCCGTCACACAGGCCCAGATAATGAGAACGATAACAAGAACGATAGAAATGCACGCGCTCGATTGGTTGAAATGCTCCACGCAGAATACGATCATTCAACCAATAGAGGGCGTGCATTTTTATCGTTCTCGTTATCGTTCTCGTTATCGTTCTCGTTATCGGGGCCTGTGTGACCGGGCCTTTATACACCCATCTTTGCAGGTTGTGCAATGTCCATGGCTGAATTAAATGTTTTGGTATTTTTCATAATTTATCCTTCCTTTGATCAGAGAAAACAATCTTTTTAAAACTTTCAGTGAAAATGACCACCATCAAACCTATACAGCGCCCTCGTACGTCGCTCCAAACATCAACAATAAAATTACAGTTTGGTACCAAGACGACTTGTTTGAAATTCTTATTTAAACTAGCCCTTAAATTTGGAGGTACCCGACTAAAGCTAATGTTGAGGGGATGCCATGTGGGCAAACTGCGGCTTGCTGTTTGTTGTGAGTTGTGTGATGTGTGGTGAACGGACGTGTTTCTATGGGTTTATGTTCGCAGGGTTGGTTCAGTACGACGAATTTTAACCCTCTGTTCAGAGCCTAAAATACACAAAAGTCGCAGCGTATAAAATGACTACATTCTCTTCACGATAAGGTGAGTCGAGTTAGTTTGAGGTGATGAACCGTTAACTGGAGTCTGGGACTGGAAGAAGAATCACACTAACTTGGGAAGCGGCAACCCCCCGTCACGTGTTGCTGCCATCGATGTCCGCGAAGGGGGACTTCACACGACACGGTACAATGCACGGTAGCTGACCAGTGACTGGTGTGGTAGTGTCTCCTTCTTTTTGTACACACTGCGGGGGAGCCTTGGCCGGTGAGTCATTCTGTAAGGTTTTTCATGTTTTTTTTAATGCATTCAGCCCCATTTAATTCCTCTATGCTTCTTAAAGACAGTTCTTGAGTAAAAACATTTGAGCGCAAGATTTTGCTTACAATTAAGGTGGAAAATGGGGGCCAAATAAGGAAACATGACAAAGAAGGCATCTTCTTTGAAATCAAATATGGACCATTTTACAACCTCAAATGTAATTTAATTTTGTGTGGGTGGACCTTTTAATACATTTTAAATGGATGCTGATTACTTCTACAACCTATAAGGCTCCCCTAGGGGGTCTAGTATTTTGGGCCTCCTTAACGCTATACGTTTTTCAAATCAGCGTTGATATGTGAAAGTTTTACGACCGTTAGCCAGCAATAACTGAAGTTTCTTTTGTACTAAGGCCGAGTAAAAAAAAAAAAACATGTTTAGCGTCCGGGTTTCTAAAAAAAAGGAAGGAGGAGGGGCTTTTTATTTTTTATTTTTTATTTTCAAGATGGCCGCCATTCTTTTAAAAATTTCAAATATACATTGTTTTTCTACTGTTCAAACACAAAATTCATAAAAGAAACATGTTGGACAAGACATTGAACACGTTTACAGTGGTTTTATTTGTTTTTTGTCAACGTAATTGCAAATTAAAAGGCAAGATTATCAAGAAAGATGCATCAAATAAAACTCATAAGTGAAAGTTTGAGTTGAAAAATGCAGTGCCTACTTATTGAGTAAACTGCAAAAAACTGTCACGGTTTTTCCATCCAATGCATCCACGTTCAACGAGCTGACAGTGGGTACCAACCTCATCTCTGGCTGTATTGAGGGCAGCACTCCAACGGACACCATGGACATTTCTCAAAAACGCCTGCAGGCAATTTTGGAGATTCAAAGTTTTCTACATAATTTGTTAGTGTTTTTTATCAACAGGGGAACTAGACAAAATAATTTTGCTGGATGCTTACTACCACCAAGTATGCTTTCGGATAAAAAGTAATCTATTTCTTAAAACTGTGGAGTTCCAGGCAAAAATCAATTTAACGTTAAAAAATAGAACTAAATTGAACTTGAGGTTCCAATCTGTGTTCTGTGCTCTTTTTTTAATATTCCAAACATTGTGAACCAGATTTGAAAAGTAAAACTTTAAGTGTTAAAAGATCATACAACACTTGGTTCTTTCCTTGCTGAAGGAATGCAGTAAAATGACCTACTGTGGTCGAGGATTAAAGGCCCTAGTCTTCTTCTTGTGAGGTTTCTTGCCTGCATCTCTACACTCATTACACAGAGGGTAGTTCCCATCCCCAGTGATAAGATCGTGTTCACTTCCACAAAAAAAGCACAGAGGGTCGTCAAAAGTAACATAGTATGGTGCTTCTATTGGCAAGTCACAGGTGAGTTTATCGTTGACGTAGACTACATTGAAGACAGACTCTTCATCACCATCAGTAGAAACATCTTGAAAGCATGTGCCACAAGAGAAGGCCAACAATTCCAGTTCCCGCTCTAGTTGCCGCCTTTGCTCAGGTTTTAGAACTCGTGCTGCATAGCACACTCTCCACTTGAGGCGTTCTCCACACTGGGAAAATAAAATTGTCAAACATAAATTGAACATTCCATATTTTGTTAATCTTAAATTTTATTCCAGCTATATTAAAAGGATTGGTGCCATTATTTTCATTTCTTGAAGGAACTCTTACTCTTCCAATGCAACACTTGGGACTCACAACAACAACATTTCTTATTGACATACTATTCCATCCAAGCCTCCCCAAGTTCCCATCAATCATTTTGATTAAACCTGTATAGTTTTTATATGAGAGTTCAGACACAATGAAAGGGCCAATTTTCAAAAAAAGGGTTAAATCCATTATTTGCTCTGTGAAAAATTCTACATTGTAAATGCAGTCATGCATCAATACAGAAATATATGTACGTAGGGTCAGGGCTTGACCAACATGCTACAAATAAAAAGAAGGGGAAAACAGAGGGAAATAGACGTGGGTCATCTCCCAGACACAATAGAGGAAAAGGTCATGGGTCATTTCAACCCCGACACAGGATGCTACAAAAAATAGCAAAAAAGACCTGGGTCATATACCCGACAAGCCATGCTACAAAAAAAAAGAAATGGCATGGGTCATATACCCGACACGCCATTCTAAAAAATAAAATAATCAAAGTGTGTCATGTACCCGAAACGGTTTTCCCCCCCCTGCCCTTCTATTTCTAAAAAAGTAAACAAACTTGTCAAATGTACCCAACATCACATGTACCCCATATTAATAAAGCTAATTTTTTTGATAAATTTTGAAAAACCTATTTTTAAACCAAAATACAAAAACTTTGTTTAGTAAATGTTGAGACTTGAGTACTGACCTGCGTAGTTTCATACTGGTCGCCAATGGGGTCCCCTTCGTCAAAAACTCCACTCGCAAATGAGACGAAAACATCTGTGAACGAAATCTTTGCATCCAGTACGCTACGTCCATACCACGGCTTTACTACCTTCGTTTTTGTTCGTATCAATATACAAACAAACACCATTTTCTTCCTTTCTTGAGACTTTCAACTATAAAACAAGACAGAAAACCCTAAGGCAGCCGATCACAGACACATGCAGCTAGCTGTCAAGAGTCCATGTGGTTGTTGTCAACTCATGAAATATTAAACTTCAAATCAAGTCAAACCGAGTTTAGTTGCCGCTAGCTTCAACAGCGTTCCGCACTTGTACGTATACGGCGGCGCGTACTGAGAACACGACTGTCTAACCGACTTGTCCGAGTTTAGTATTAAATACGCAATAGTCATGACAAACGAGTCTGTACCCCGACTTTACATGTAGCAACGACGATAAAAAAAATTGACGTATCCGGTCCACGTGAAAAAGACAAACGTTTATTACTCGTTAGTGCTACTAGAGTACAGCTAGTAATACCAAAGGATTACGGGAAAAAAATACCCGAATGGATCGTACGTACTTGGAGTGGAGATTGGGTCAACTGGACCGATAACAATCTATAAATTGGAATTTCTGACTTGCAAGTTTTTTATTTTCCGATGGCTCGGCTGACATTTTACGATTTTTAAAATCTCATTTTGAATTGGTAAAAATAAAAATAAAATCCATGCGGCCCCCAAAAAGGAAGCGGGCGGGGACGCTAAACATAAGTTTTTTTTTACTTCGCCTAACTACTAAAACTTTCCCCACATACTCAATATACATTCATAATGCTTGAATTCCTTTTTGTTGAGTGAAATTAAAAAACATTGTCAAAAAATAAAATTTTCTGCTCGGTACTCACTGTTTTTTTTATTTTTTTTTTATTTTACGTTTTGAAATTGTGATACATATAAAAACGGAAATTTGAGACTTAAATCAGACTATGCCTGCCTTTTTTGCAAGGGGGGGGGGTCAGAATTTTCTGTTTCTTTATGTTTTAATAAAAAAGTGCTGTTATGTTTTTTTTAATAGATTTTTGGTCTGAGAGAGGGGGGGGGGGGCTGCGGTGACCCCTTTTCCTTCACAAACAAAAATTCAGGCTCTGAAGGAAAGAGCCACTGGCATCCCTGAATTATAAAAGGAAAATCAACTTAAAACAGCTGCATCTTTAAAACTAATGTAGGCCTACACAAAGGCTTTCAACAAAATTTGCAGATGATGATGAGTGTGACGAGCTCTATCAAAATAAGGTATAATCCCCACTGTTGTTCATTTTTTTTTGGATATTCATAATGCAACCCATGAATTAATTTTTTGTGTTAATAATGATCAAACAACAATCCTTTCTAAAATTTTGAGAAAATTACAACAACCTGTTTTGAAAAACCTTTCGTGAGATAAAGTAATTTTTCGTCTGCCTGGTGGTGTTGTACGTTTCCTAGTAAAAACATGAAATAGATTGTTTTTGTCTCTTAAAGATCTTTTTAGTTTTCTATCCCTTTTTCTGTAATTTCTTAAAGCTGGAGCGTACAGACTATACTGGAGCAGATGTGTTATAGATGCGTGACATCAGCGTGGTAACTTGATTCCAAGTTACATCTGAGTTTTTACCACTTGCTGCTGGGCGCGCTCAAGATTATATTAATTGTGATTTATGCTGTCTGAAATATCATATTTGACGAGAAATTGCATTTTGAGTTTGTATTATTGAGCGTTTTATTAACTTTTGTTTTGGCATCGAAACAATGCAAAATTTGTTATCAATTGTTTAACTTTTCTTTGTGACCATGATGGCCGATTGATCTCAAACTTTTACATGTTTATCAGTTTATGTAAATGATGGCTTACACTGCCAGCAACTTTTTTGCTAGCCAAACCAATTCTGTAATGTTACTTTAAGCTAAGCAATAGTGGTTGTTTGTGGAAACTTTCTGATGGATATTTCACTAAGAAATAGAAGAAAAAAAATGAACACTACAGACTCTGCAAAAACAAAGTCTGAATACTGGCCCATTTGCTGTGTCATATCTTTTTTACAAACGTATTAGAGATATTACTTACAAACACTTTTCAGCCCATCAGTTTGCTGCCTTCATTTTTTGAGTGGGTGTGGGTGAAATCTTCTTCACTTAGGTAGGCTACAATGTAGTTCACTGACACACTCCACACCAATTTGTGTGAGGTATGCAAGGAATAGTGTAAGGTGCTGCTCTTTGATGTTTGGTTAAACATCTACTATTTGATCTTTGAGTTCTTGTGCTGTGAAATCGGAATCACTATCACTGCCTTCTAATAGCGGACCCTCCATTGTACACTCTGGAAATGCATAAGCTAACCTTTCATAAAAACTGAGGGCATAAACATCCATTGACAAGTATTGTGATTTTGTTAATAATTCAACTAAATTCGATGGCTCGCGCCGGTTTGGATGCGTTTTTGTTTCCTCCGAGTTTTGTAGATTTGGTAGCTACTTTTTCTTCTTCAGATTCACCACTGGATGATGGATCCATTATTTTAATTCCTCTCTGGATGGATTCCTTGCAATTGTGTTTGCGTTTATCTATGGCAGACTCTAGCTTAGATGATCGATGTCTTGTGCAGAGTTCTCGTATGGCCATGCGGTCTCCCATGCATAGGAACTGTCCAAGCTCGGCGTTGTCTGCACCCATTCTGCTAACAACCTCCATGTCGATCTGAAAATATACATGGTTCAACACTGTTAACCATGCTGGACAAATAATAGTCTGGGCAGATTCATTTATGCATTTGTTGTGTTATTACTCAACTAAATAACAATTGCTATTGGTAAATAATAATAAGTATTTAGCATTGTGCATTTTCTGAATGGAATTAACATTTTCTTGTTTACTTTTTGCAACAATACAGAAGTTTTCTTTCTGGCTCTATGCTATACGCTATTTTATTAGTCATCTGGAAAAAGTACGGTTCTTGAACTCGATAGGCGTGCAATACGAACAGAGATTATCTTGTGACCTATCCTTACAGAATCCAGGTTAGTCAAACAATTGCTAGTTAGTTCCCCGGTGTTTTGTTAATTAATTTTTTTTCCGGTATTATTTAGTGCGCCATTTTTTGAGGTTGCAATACATACGTGTAGACTAGACATGTTTGCACTCTGTCATTTAAATTAAAACTAATTGACTATGTTCTGGAAGGTGAAACTCCCATTAGAGGCCATTCATAATAGTCAATGTTAAAAAATATACTCTATACACTTAAGAACAAAGTAATGCCTCAAATGATGCAGATTTATAAGGTCAAAGGACTCCATCATGAGTAGTTTTTAATAGCTCTTTCTGGCTTAAACAAACAACTTTGTAGTTACAATATGTACCTTAAGACCCTTATGACCCATTTCAGTTAACTGTTCAGTAACGACGAGCGGACACCACAGGTCTTCCCCGTTAACAAATGAGGCCATCTGCTTTCTTGTGTTTCATCAGTTGAAATGCGCTAGAAAACGGTGAGTCACACCCTTCAAAAATGCAGATGTGTCAATCACTTTGTCTCTTTCTTGTGTGACAAATCAGGGAGTGCCTATCACTGACGTCGGAGGCTAAGGAACCAGCGCTGTCGTTGCCCAGGCTCTCTTGACTTGAAAAATATTCTTGACAAAACTCTGAGACATTGCATTTCCTACACCAGGAAGATTGACATGCCGCAGGTCAGTCATGGCTTCAGGTCGTTAGGGCAAGATGGGGAAAACAGTTTTTATTGACCCCCCCCCCCCACAGTCTAATAATGAAGTTGAACACAACCTCTCGAAGATTTGCTGCAGCTGATGGTAACTTTCTCTGCAGGGCCTCGAGTACCTTCTGATAGTCCTTTTTTTGACGGCGTGACATCATGATGAATGCCAGTGGCACCTGCTTCCGTCTGCCGCTGTCACTCTTCACAAAGGTGTGAACAGAAAATAGCTGCACACATGTTTCACTAGTTTAAATGTTCCATCAAGGTACCATGTCTTGGCCTTATTCAGAATTTGAAGTTTTGCAGTAAAAAAAACCCCAAAAACATGGCGGGCACCATCAAGGGGAATGCCTTTCTGCAGAAATCCATTGGGGGAAGAAGCCTTGATCGAGGATAAAATCAAGGTCTCTAGGTTCAGGAGTTCGCTGACTCTGGCGGTAATGGTTAGCAGCCAGGCAACTACATGATCCGGACAGCAAGCAGTCGGCCATCGGGGTCGACTTCAGTGCTGACAACTTCTTCAACTATGGTGCCCGCTGACTTGAAGACTTTGGCCTTGGCCCGGGGCTTAACCAAACTCTTAACTGCCACTGCAACTTCCGTCCCGGAACGTGCTGGATGTGGGTGTTCAGTGTTCAGACCCGTCTTTAAGAAATCGTCATCTTGGTGAACAGACCTGGCACAACGCTGGAACTTGTTCCTGATACTGAAAAGCCAGGTGACTTTGCTAGTAGTGGAACCAGCCTTCTTCCACTTCTTGGTGTCAGAGTAGCCATGACTGTCCTCTGAAATCACTCTACCTCTTCTCGTGCCAGCCTCAATTATCATGTACATGTACTTGGTGATCTTTCATCCCCTACGCCCGGGAGACCTTTAAAAATGACAGCGTCGTATTGATATCTTGGGTACAAAGTGACTTGGGTACAAAGTGATCGACATCGTTTTAGATATTTTAAATAATTGTATACAATCATGTATTTGAGTAAACTAAAATGTTCATGCAAGGATGGTTCAGTTAGTTTTTATCTTGCAGTGGTCATTTCAAAAAGTTGAGTTTTCAACAGTTAAGCACAAGGAACATTCATTTTTCACTGTTTTCTTGCAGAAAAAACCCTTTTCAAACACCAGATAAAAATTGATTTAAACAAATCTTTCACAATGCAAAATAATGGCTGCACACTCCATGAAAAGCACCCTTAACAATGCTGATGTGGGCTCCAATTGTCTTGCTGTGTGCTATTTTATAAAATTAACATACATGTATTACTGTTTTCTGGAGAAAAAAACATACACAGTGAATAATATCAAGTGAATAAATACTATCAAGTGAAGACCTAATCAATTCTGCTATCAAATGAGGCAACTTTTGTGGAAAAAAACCAACTAACTGAACAAACCCTCTAAAGACACAATAGGATGAATAGGACTTTCTAAGCAGGGGTCCACTCATGTTATTGATAAGGCAAAGCACCTTGCTGCCCATCACTGCTACATGTGTACCTTCTTTCCTTTGGCCTACTTCACCTTGCATCCACGATCCTGGTTCATGCGAAGAAAACATCTTATAAAAATATGAAGAAATGGTTAAAGGCACTGAACACATTTGGTAATTGTAAAAGACCAGTGTTTCCACTTGGTGTATCCCAACATATATGCATAAAATAACAAACCTGTGAAAATTTGAACTCAATTGGTCATTGAAGTTGCAAGAAAATGATATAAGAAAAAATATTCTTGTTGTACAAATGGGAATTCACACTTCCAGCAAGAAGTTTTATTATCTTAGTGAGAAATTACCTCTTTCTCAAAAACTAAGGTTAACTTCAGAGAGAGTCGTTTCCTACAATGCTCTATGCTATCAACAGCTGTCTGTTGCTTGTTAACTTGTAAACTTTTATGCTAATTATTTGTTTTGAGTAGTTAACAAACATGTCTTCCTGTAAGTCAAATGGATGTGACTTTGAAAAATACAGCATCAATGGGCTTGAATTTAGTTTTTTTGTAGTACAATTTATCGAAATGCTGTCAGTGTCACGAATATTGCAAGTAAAAGAATATCATACCCTGGATAAACTTAAAACTTGATGCGGCACCCTGGGGTACTGGATATTGAAACAGTAGACACTAGCCATTAGCATCATCAAAGCCAAGGGGAATGTCCTGATGTCATAATTTACCACACAATTGTCGATGGATAACATAAACAGCTGGCTAGTTAGCAAGCAATCACATTTACAAAACATTAATAAATAATTGAGTGTTTAAGTTGAAACAACCTAATGCACTCGAAGTCTGCCTTGACTGCATTTTTATTAAGTCAATTTATCCTAAAATTTTAAAGCCCTATACACTCATGGTAAGATTGTAAATTATTACATATCTTAGTTCAAATTAAATATGGACGCAGATAATGACCAGTTACCAAGAGTAATTATTTCATTGAAAAGTCAAACTTGTCATGCTTCTTAAATCTTAAATGGGGTAAAAAAAAAAACGACCTTTAAGTTTCAGTGAGCAATTGACATAAAAGAACATATCATCTCAACACACACATGTACACAAACACAAAATGTCATCTTCCAACTTTCTAGCTAACGCAACAGACTCACAGTCGCAGCCCCGCACACAAATCCAGGCCCGCCCTGTATACTGTACAATTATGTACAATGTTCTTCAAACTGTCAATCTGTCATAAAAAAGTATCTTTATGACTTAAAGAGCAGATGAATAGAGTGATAAACCATTTGCCTTTGCAAGAACTGTCAATATTTGAACGTAAAAATGTGCTTTCTTGGCCAGCATTGTAATGGAAACATGGCGGCAAATTGTATTTATATATTTAAATGTATAACAAAATAACACAGACAACCGTGGTTAGTTTTTGTTAGACTTTACACTGGCATATAAATATATAAATATACAAATCGATACATAAAGAAACAAAGAAGCAAAATAGTGCAAATACCAAGCCAGTGAGTGGCGAGGAGGAACAAGTGACCAGCACCTCTACAAAGCCGTCCTGCCACAACGACTGACCCCTAATACCCACCCACAGTCAAAAACCACCCATCCCACTGTGAAAAAGAAAGAAAGCGATTGTTATTGCTCTTAGTCTTACCTCAATTGTTAGATGGTGTCTTAAGGTCAATCCTGTATTACATCCATTGCCTTGAAGTTTTAATTTTTAAGGCCCATGTTTTTTGCGCCTGAAATTTTCCCCAAACATTTCCTTAGAATTTGACCTCGTTTCCGCATACTGAAATATGGCTCCTATTGGCCTGGTGTTGGCCATAGTCTGCCATCAGGTTGGGTTACTTTAGCAAACCTAGACACAAAATCTGTAACTGCTGCATCTTTTTCCGGCTGGTGAAGGATGATGTCAATGGCCCAGGGTGACACATCAGCTGGGGATGACGTTTGGATGACTGTAGGACATCTTTGTCTGGTCATTGGCCTCCATGAATGTCAAGACATGACCAGGATGATCAAGGGAAGGTTTTGGTGTGGGGAAGTCCCGTACACACTGCAGCATCTTGTCATTTACTGGTGGATTGGATGAGCAGTAATGACACACTGGATCAGTGCTTTAGCAAAAATTACCATGCCAATGCACCGATCCATGTGTCGCATCACAAACTGAAATTCATCATACACTGCTGCATCCGCATGCAACCGAGTACAAATATGAGAAATATAAATTGAAATTAATTCTGACAGATAGCGAGGGGCCGATTCACTGTGATGAATCAGTTTAAAAGTAACACAGACGATTTTATACACAACACGAACTTTGACTGAAAGCCAGTGTAAATCAAAAAAAGAATTGGTGTCATATCTGAACGGCGATCAAACTGTTTCCTTATAACAAGACCGGGTGCAGCATTTTGAAATGAACTGATGGTTGAGATCATCGTTCACGTGGGAGGACCTGTGGCAGGGACTGTGGGGGCTCCTGTTGACGATAGTTGCAGTACCTCGTTCCGGAAGTCTGTGGGCGAGAAATTTCAAATAATTGTTATAACATATATAAGTTTTTTTTAAAAGGGTGATTTCGTACCCAGTCACTTCGTACACTTTTGCTTTATAACGGGATCGTATACATCTGCCGGTAAATACGGGAATTGTATTAGCCGATTTATTAACTGAACAAATTAATGACTTCGTTGTGTTAATGATAGGTTGTATCCTTCCATATAATATTTTGTGTTGTAACACCCCTTACACAAATTATTATTGTAAGTGAACGACTCAAAGATTTCAGCTAGCTACATGTTGTTTTTGTGAATCGGACTCATGAATTTACAGACCATTTTGTATGAAGACTGGTTCCTTGTGCCTCACCACTGTTGCCTCGTTTCATTTTTTTGCACTATTTTATGATTTTGTTTTTTAAACATCGGAATGTTTATTGTTTGTGACTCTGCTTCAATAATTTATGGGCATGGTGAGCCAGTGTGCCCTTTAATTATGACAGTATAAATATTTACACAAACTGATTTCTTCCTAGATGATCTTTGGCGGTTACGGGTTGCATCCACAGGCAACCGCATGGTACGATGTAATAGCCAGGTGTTGAAAAATCCTGGTCTTTAAACGCCGGTCAACTGCTGCTATTTGGGCTCCCAGCCTCACCTTATTCTTATTGTCTACCGAGTATTTAACTGAAGTCATGTGAAACTTGGCAGCCGTCTCCATTGTTACCTTACCCGAGCTGAATAAAAGTGACTGTTGATGTTTTCCTTCCTCAGTGAATTCTCCTTGACGGGAATCTTGGCATCAATTAAACCCTTGTACTTGGTGGCTGAGCGGAAGGACTTGTTTGGCGGTTGCATCCACCGTGCGATGGTCCTGTCTCCTACAAATAGAATTTTTGTTGGTGTTTTATGTTGATTATTTGTATAACACTGAAGTATTACATCAAACAGGTGACCTGTATCTGAAAGCATGATGCAGTCAATACTGGTCGTGCTGGACGGATATATTTACAACATGGGCCTACATAATGTGTATTATATTAGGGTAATTGGCTGTGTAAATTTTATTTTCCAAATAATTATCCCGCTTTGGGCATGCTTCATGATTTGTTCTTCAATTCAATTCTTGCAAATTTATGCTTTATCACCTTATTGTCTACATCCAGGCAGCAGTGCCATCTAATCCCACTGGCCAGTTTCTTTGTAATCTTCTCAGCTGAATCTAGCTTGAGGATTCTTACATAAGTGCAGGTGATGACACCCTGCATTTCCTGCAAATGTTGAACATTCTCTCAAAAGGTGACAGCAGTCACAAGCTTGCTTCCTCTCTTGTGAAGTTCACAGTCAGAAAATTATTGACTGGTTCGTCTCCCCTACTCCTCACTGTGAACTTCCTCCAAAGCCTGCCTTATGAAGCTTGAGCTGTTTCCTACCGATCTGGGTTTCATTTGGGTGACCAGACGAGAGGTCAAAACGTCAAGAAATTGCCCACGGTGATCAGATCTTTTACTGCTTGAGAAGATACGGCTCCACGGGCATTGGGGCAGCTTGAACTGAATACATTTTATATATTCCCCTATCATGTACGTAGTATCTCCAGTTAATATGAGTCACCTCTCTCGTCTTTGTGTAGATACATATCCCCATAAGACATTTTGCCTCCATAAGTTGGACACTTGAAGGAGCCCCAAAAAACAGCTTCTTCTCTAAAGTTATCCCCAAGCGTTCGTAAAGGCACTATTCCACCCACACCAGATCGCCTCTTTGCAGCACACTCCTGAACTGCTTGGGCATGAATGAGATCTTCATGACTTTCTCCCCGACAAGCATCTTCTTGTATACTTTCTGAAGATCAAGTACGGGCGATCTCTCTCGATGTTGCCTACTACAGTGATGATCTCGAGGAAGTACCCCCAAAACACGCGAGTGCCGCGAGCGAGAACGAGATTTTTTCGAGTTTTATCGAGGGGAAATTCAACCCCTCGAAAAGCCAAACCCCTTGCTCCAAACCTGCTCGTAATCGCAAGATCCACACAGCTGTAAAAATTACATGGAAGCGAGGAATTACGAGGGCTCTCCGAGGATCACTGACCCGTGAAGACAAAGTTGATTTCTAACTGAAGATCAACCCAATTGAAGACGGTGCCATACAGGCTCTAGCGGCTACATAGAAAGGGTTTTGAAAAGTGTACCACTACTTTGTAGTGAGGTTTACATGATTTCAAAAGCGTCTTTGTTACAAAAAGAATATATTAGATTTCCATTGGGGGATGCAGGCATGTTCTGAGCACTGACAAAACGCGGAGATTTACCCGTCAGAATTCGTTGTTTTATTATAACACGATCTCCGGTCCACAAAAATTGCCATCTACATGATTTCGATAGTTCCATACTTCAGTGTCTTCAATGTCCAATTGGTTTTGATTGAAAACATGCTGTACGCGAATGCGGCGATGGCCGCCGCAGTATGCCGGGCGTCCATTTCTACCCCAGAAACCTATGCTAAGCGTGCGTGGCGTGTACAGATTCACGGCTTGGCCGCAGGATTTGGTCTCAAATACGGCAATGTACAGAATGCGTGAACATTATCGGAATCGCGCTACTTGCTACGTGTATTTTGCACTCACTGTGCCCCTGTTTAGTGCTTGCACTGCGCTTTCTGAGCCATGCTGCGCTGCGGCAGTGATAACTTGGGCCTCGTGTAGTTTCAATGGCGGCGTACAAAGTGAAATGTATTACATTCTGCATTCGGACTGCCAATCATTCTGCACAGCTGGCTTTTTTTATTTTCTCCCGCTTGTTTGGTCCCCCACCCCCACTGGCTCTCAGACTGTTACAGCATTTCATGTTATCGAAGGAGACTGCAAGTAAAATTACTGCAAATGATTCTGCGAGGCTGATTTTTATTTTCTATGCAGAGGTGACAGGAGTGGGGTATGGAATTCTTCCTAAGGCCCAAATCATAAATCGAGATATTGTATGAATTCAAAGGAGATAATATGAATTTCTTAATTGTTACAAGTTTTATCATTTGAAGTGGGACGTTTTCATGGTCAGAGAGGTCTTAAAACAGAGCTCATATAAATGGTGAACTTTGTATTGCCCTATTGAGGTACATGTAGGCCTAATGGTTAAATGTGAAATCTCCCTCTAGAAAAGACTTCATGTTTCTGTTATTTTTTTTTTTTAAATAAAGTATCACAGTATACATGTGTGTAAATGTACATTTTTTGTACAGATAATTTTTAAATCTCCAAATGCTGCGTGGCAACTGACTTACAGAAAGCATATCTTTTTGGGAACATTACCAAACGTTTTGGGGTAAAAACAATTAATTTATTTAAAATGCGACATAGATTGTTTCAATTCACGAACAAAATATCGTTTTATTCAAAACATGGGTATACCATGTACATGTATAAAAAACATTAAAACAACATACATTCACATAAAATTGGTACTAAGTGAGCCTCCTGTATTGTATTAAACTTACATTACATTAAACTTACATGTTTAAAGATAATGATGATAGAAAGTTTCTCTTGAAATATTACTGGCTGAGGTGCTGTAGTTTTTTAGAAGTGAGTAAAACAATTAGTTTTGATCTCATGAGTCGAAAACTTGATGATTGAAAACACTTAAGGGTTTTCCCCACTTTTTTCTGGTGATTGCAATGACCGATTGAGCTTAAACTTTCACAGGTTTGTTGTTTCATGTTTATGTTGGGATACACCAAGTGAGGATACTGGTCTTTGAAATTTACCAAAAGTATAAACTCCCTTTAATACCCCCAAAAACAGAAGTGATAAATCTTCTCTTACAAATGTCTTAGTTCATTTTTTTATCATTAAGAAAAAGGGTTCTCTCGGTGTTTCTGGCATTAAGTTTTCACCACAGCATCTTATAAACCATTACAAGGTGCTACATTATCAAAAGATCTGTGTAAAATGGAACATAGCTCTGCATACTGTAAAAGTAATAACAAGTGCTCCGGGACGCCTTTCAAGTGCGAATCGTGCTGTGTAAGAACTGTGTATTATTATTATTACCAAATCAAAATTAATCTTGCAAAGATACATAATTTCACAGAATTATAGAGTGGAGTTTGATCCTATTTTGTATTTTCAGTTGGAGTGCTTAGGTAAGCCAATCGGTTGTGAAAAGTGCTATATAAGAACTGTGTATTTTTATTATTACTAAATCAAACCTAATCTTGCAAAGATAACTCCACAGAAATTTAAAGAGGGAGACTATTCCCATTTTATATTTTCAGTTGGAATATTTACTTATTTACCAAAAGTATATATTCCCTTTAAGGCACTGTATTTTAATTGACAGCAACTTCCGGCCTGTCACATCTCCTCAACCTCCTACACCCTTCGTCAATGGCGACTCTGCACTCCTTCTGCCAGAATGCATCGAACTGTGTAGGAGATCGAGAAGATGACTTTGCCGTCAATCTCTTTACATTTGCTATTCGGGTGGGGTCGAGTTGCTTTTTCCCCCGTACACACCGACAATTCGACTCCCCCATCTCCTTCTCGGAAAAAAGCAGCCTTACAAGGGACAAAGCAAAGTTTGGCTCAGAGCACGAACCCGCCTTTAACACCATCACCCTTTGCGGAGTAAGATCAGGCGGGTTCGTGTTCGAAGGTGAGCGTGGTGGTGGTGTCCTGTGCATTGATGGGGCCCTGGTCGGCGGTGGTGTGGGTGATCTCGGAACAGCTAGTAAAAGGGGCGTAGTTGTGGATGTCGCGTTTGGTGAACTGGTAACGACCGGTGACAGGCCTTTGGATGCAGATCCAAATTTGGCCTGCCACAAGTCGCTTACCTGTTCTGCCATCTTTCTGAAGACGTCACTGTCAACGCACCTGCATACAGGTCCTGCTGTTGGTCTCAGTTGGGTCCTCTCCTCAGCGTATGGAATCTGTTAACAAGATAAAATTTATCGTTACCATCATCGGTACATAGGTGTATTCTCAAACATGTGTTGAACATGGAACTAGGCCTCCAGCTTTCTTCCCGTAACAATTGTTTGCAAAAGACTAATTGTTTTCTATTTAAAGGGAAATAGGGAAAAGCAGAAACGTGTTCGAAAAAAAAAGGTTCTGTTTTTTAATGATCTTTTGAATTGCCGACGTATCTCAAAAGAAATACAACCAGTGCTACAAAATGTCCTTTTACATGTAAATGTCCTTTTACATTTCGCATAGTAAAAGGAAAACCACGCAATTTCGAGGCATATTTGTGTAGATCATTGTATTCTACTTTTCAAACATCGTTCTAACCATATGCATTTTATAACAAACGGTTAAACGAGACGAGACCAACTCGCCCGATCCAAGGCAACGTGTACCTTAAAGGGGCACACCGGCTTACCATTTACGTGATTTAGTGATGCAGCCCTGATACTTCGGCTTTTAAGGGGCACGGCAGTTTTGCCTTGACTTTTTGTAAAAATTTAGGGCACCAAGGCAATTTTCAAAAATTTGGAAGGGCATCACGGCAATCATAAAAAGTTGCGAAGGGCACGACGGCAGTTTGAAAAAAAACCTCAGAGTTGCCTGTAAAAAATAGTTCTTCAAATTTTTCCATTTTCTAATCTAACTGTTACCCAATGAAAAAAGAAAGCATTCATCTAATTCAACAAAATAAAGAACAACTACTTACAATACACAATAATTTTTTTTTTGTTCATACGTAATCCTACTATTGGTCATGCACGTTGTGTAGTTTTTCGTAGAGACGCTAAAATTCCCACGTAACTGCTCCATTTTGACACGATGTTGACAGAATAAATGCATGCGGTGCGCGACGCCTATGCTGTACATGATGGTACATCACATGTACCAAGCATGGGGAAAACCACTATCCCAGCATGCAAGACACGTCGAGTCTTTTTCTCAAGGCGTTTAGCGTTGGTTCGCGTAATTTTACCACTAGAGGGCGTTTCTCACGCTATCGCTCTGTTCCGAAACGCCCTCTAGCGTTCGATGTTTCAAGTATTTTTTTTGTCGCACGCAAAGAACAACGACTAACGGGCCTGAAATCTGCTGTTGTGCCTTACGTGGGTGAAATTGGGGTATATTTCGTTGCGTGAAATTTACACAGACATCGGGACTTTTGGGCTTATTTTCGAACTTTGACAACGTTGAATATAATTTGTTTTCGGGAGGAAGGGCACGGCGGCAATGATGAGAAAAGGGCACGGCAATCATTGCCGTGAAAAATTGTTTTTTTGAAGGGCATTGCGGCAATCGGTAGGGGCAACGACGGCAATTGCCGTCGTTGCCGTCGTGAAGTATCAGGGCTTGTGATGTGGAATCACAGACAATAATTTATAAATGGATCTTTGTGAAAAAAAAAATCTAAATTTCCCGTAATTAACGAAAAATGTGCAAAATACCATAAAAAGGTCAAAGGTCGGCGTTTACGCTTTTCTAGCAGTTACAACGCAAATTTACGTGACATTGTTGTAAGTAGACTGGTGTTCTGTTTATATAAATGTTTTACTATGGCGTGGCATAAGGAACACAGTCTTATTATCCATGTGAACAACCGACGTAATACACGCATTAGTTCGGATAACTCACGTGACCTTTGTTTTTTGACAAAGTTCTTTAGGAACAGTTCTTCTTCATTCCTGGGAGATTTTTTGAGTCGATTTTGTAGCCCTTATAGCCCAACGAAGCTGATGTGTCTCTTTAAAATAGATCAGCGCAACAAAACCCATATGTTTATTTTGTTATGATATTGCAGTAAAGCCAATGCAGGAATGGCAAACTTCCATGCAAAACTTACCAGAATTGGGCTAGTGATGTCCATATCCTCCCCTTGAAATTAGTCCTCGAGCTCAAAGCTGACCTCAGGATAGTAGGCCTCCTGCAAAACAAAAAGTATAGTAGACCCTTTTAATTACAGGTAAAACATTGTGTGTTTGTAAATTTGTTAGGCCCTTGATAGCAGGGCCATCACACATACACACAACAAAAATACCCGTCGATACCAATTTTTGAGAAATATAAACAAGATAAAAAAGAAACACAAAATAATTGCCCCACGGAAATACATGTTGTAATCGGCAACTTACCTTCACGAGCTTGACAGCAGACTTTGGTGTCAAAACAGTTGGCTGAAACAGCGCCTTTGGTACAATTGGCGACTGTGAATAAATTTACAGTATACAAGATTAAAAGCATTGTTGATTTGTTCTCTGTAAAGTATTTTTTCAGCATGTTTATGTACATGTGCGTTGTAATTTCTTTTTGATTCTGTTTTTTTTGTACCAATAATTACCTGTGAACATAAAGCATAATCACGTTTGTTTTTGTGTAGGCAGACATGAGTGGTAACGGGGGGCACCCTATTTTGAGATATTCCCATAAGGCCTATTGCTCGCTTATTACTTTTTATAAATTAGTCAATGATCCACTTTTTCTTTTACCACTTTTTAATATATATATATATATATGTAGGCCCTACATTTTTATAAATTCATCACTGTAACTATCTGATGTAAGTAACCCCCCCCCCTTTTTTTTTTTTTCCACAGGTCCCTCATACCTATTTTTAAAATCATCATACCTTTGATCTTGCTATTCTTATTAATTGACCATTGTTAGTTGCATCATGATGCAACTTGCTCTCTAATCCTACCCTTTCATGTCTCCCTCCATTGTTGTCGAACAATACATTTACCACTTTTATGGTCCAGTAACCCTTCCTTTCATTCTAAACATCCTTTGTCCTCGCCACTTCACTCCTATTGGTTCATAGCCCCCAATATTGTTTCTGAAATAGGAACTTTGATTGGCTGTTATTTTCCCGCTTCTTTCTGGATCCTTTCCTTAATCCCTTTCCCCCTCTCTTTTTCTATAAATGGATATGTATTTGTTTGTACTTGTCTTATGCCTCTGAAGAAGGTCCGGATTGGATCGAAAGCTAAGGCCATCTACCCTATTCATTATATATATGTAGGCCCTATGTATATAATTTCCTCGTAGAATTTTTAATGGACGCGCACCCCCTCTCCCTTATAAAAAGTCTTCGACAGTAACTTACACGTATCAGGTCTTGATGGTCTGCACCCATTTCCTAATCCTCACAAAACCGTGCAACAACTGAAGCTCGTTTCTTCCCTGCTTTAGTCTGTAACAAATAACATTGTGTATTCGAAAATTATTATTATAAATATTATTACAATTATTATTGTTTAATTGTAACTTTAACAACCAACTACAACTTGATGTTCCTGTAATCTGTACGTTATTTTAGTTTTCATTGTGCCAATTACAGGCCTAGACACATTTATTTCTCTGGTAATCACCTTTGTTGTCGATTTTGAGGATTTTGCTGAATGCTTTACTGCTGCCTTTGAAGTCTGTAAAAAAAAAGGAAAACAAAAATTGAAATACAACAATAGCATCACAGTGCCAGTAGATAAAACCTCAAATTATGCAATAACATTATTATTCTCAAACTGGTCATTAACAAATGTTCATGCGCGATACTTCTCAGGAATGTGTTACCTGTGTACAATAATGGAATAGTTCAGCAAGATGACGGCTGACGGTACTCCGAAAACCGCCATTTATAAATAGGGTCGGCAGGTCTGATTTTTTAACGTTTTTTAATTCTTACGTATAGCGCAAATTTCAAATTTTTTTTTTGCGTCATCTACAGATTTGCGCAATAACTTGGACAAACTTTTGCGCAATCCGAGAATTATATGATATATATACATAATATTCTTAATCCCCTGCCCCCTCCTTTTACTATAAATAGATATGTTTGTGCTTGTTTTATGCCTCTGACGAAGGTCCGGATTGGATCGAAAGCTAAGGCCATCCCCCCTAAAAATTTATTCGCGGCGTTAAGCTATGGGTCGGTCGGGAAACCGAAAACAGAACTCTTTTTTTAATAGACCTTATAGTAATCGGTTTGTTTTTCTTCCTTTTGTCTTTAAGGCCTACAAACATATTTATTACTCTGGTATAATCACCTTTGATTTCGATGTCAAGGGTTTGGCTGAATTCTGTCCAGTCTTTTTTGCTGCTGCTGCTTTTGAAGTCTGTAAAAAAAGTAAACTAATATGAACACATTTAAAGAACACCACTAGCATCCGGTGAATCACATGGAAATTCCATCACATTGCCAGTACATCTTTTATTCCAGAAAAGTACAATGTAACTTAATATATCCAAATATACAGGCCTATGTACTTATATTTGTCGAAGAGACAGGTATTGGTTTTCTGTACATATGTTTTCTAATTGTGGTAGAAAATATAAATTTATTAAATCACCGCTACTATTAACGTTATACTGCAAGAAAATCAGAAATACACGTACAAGTAGCAAAAGAAAACAAATCATTGTTATGGAATAGTCATACTAAAACTGCCTATTTATACCCTATACATTGTACGAATAACCCGACCGAAAAATAAACCCACAGTTACATAGAACATACCGTTTTGCTTCGTTTGGGTTGGGTGTCGATTTTGTTGCTTGGGCCAGCGTTTTCCGTTCCTTTCGGCGCAGTTACTGAAGGGGAAGGATCCACGACCTAAATCAAAGGAAATACGTGAAACGTGGGAAGGACATTTACATGTACAAGCTTGAGTGCGAAACATGATTGTAAGTAATAACTGAAACATCAGTCGAATCTTGCAAATGACAATCGTTACCTAAAACGTATTTGTTGTTTAAAAAACATCGCAGTGCTTAAAATAATAAAAAAATAAACAAAAACAACAACAGGAGGGCCACCGTAACGAGGTTTTTATTTGCCGAGTCTCTCATTAAAAAAGGGAACTGACAGTGACATCTTATTCTAGGTCTTACCTTATCGCGTGATTCTCTCGCGGCTGCCATGGACAGTGCTCTTTCCAAAAAAAGCAAGTCGGAATGATCGTCTGTGGGAAAACGGTGTATTTTTTCTTTAAATTATTGTTATACCATACTTGATGATGATTGCCTGTCTATCCTATCCGTCTATCACTATAGCTGATCATTTTGGGCCTTCAAATCATATACATGTACAAAATACAGTAGGCCTCTTAAGATAAAATACTAGCAATAACAAGACTTTGGCCGAATGGGAACATGCACAAGAATTTCCTACGCAACGCAATATACTAATAAATAAACATAATTTTTTTTTTTTTTTTTTTTTTTTTTTTAAACGCAAGATACGTGTGCGCAATGGCAAACAAACGGTTTCCGTGGCAACCGCTGACAACAACATTTTTTGTACCAAAATGACCCTAGATAAATGATAGAACAAGTTAAATTATGACGATTGAAGTATTTACTTTTCTCTAGTAGTAAAAAGGAATTGACCAATTGGCGTACGGGTTTGCGTGCGTACGAGTTGACCTGTTTCCGTAAAAAGTATGCATGAATGAATAATCATTGTCTAGAACTTTTATTAATGTGGAGTTAAAGATCCTTCACAGAGTTTTGAAATAATAATTGTGCGCTAATGATTAAACACTAAGTGGCCTGACATTTTGATCCAAAATCGGACATTTACACCTCTAACCTCTCTCAAAAACAGTACATTTAATAAAAATTATTAACAACTGTTTCTTTTTCAAAATAAAAATTAGTAACAACTGTTTCTTTTTCAAAAAATAGTTTGATGTCAGTGGTCTTCCTTTTTAATTTACTTCGTTTTGGGATTCATTGTTTTATCTTCCATGTCGTAAAATACATGTTATCTAACATAAGTAAGAAAGAAATCGCTGAAGATATGTACACTTACCCGAGAGTCGTATGATCTTACATGGGAGATAATGTCCCTCCCACATAACCTCAACCATCTCTCCAGCTTCCAAACCTGGCCGAACATCTTTTATGAGCTTAGATGGCACGATCGATGTCTTCTTGTCTTCAAATTCAACGAGTACTTCGCGTTCAATCTTCATCAGTTGCCTCCAAGCCATTTTGGAAAATATCTGCATGCGCACTTCCGAACATTTGCAAATGCAATGGTCGTTTGATTTACTGGTTTTAGAGGAGTTGTTATTTAGGTGTTCGGATCACTCTATTATTTGGTGGGGATAGACGCAAATTTGCATGAAGTTGTTTCCGAAACTTTATGCACAAAATGTTCAAAAGGGAAGGACACGAAGTCAAGGTGGCCGATTTGTAAGAAGTGATAATCCTGGCTTTCCTGGGGTTGTCATTGCTCATGCCCATGCAGAAAAGACCAGAACCCAAGGTGGTCAAATTCTAAGAAGAGACAATCCTAAATCTTCCAAGCTCATGCACTGTGTGTTCAAAAGGACACGAAGTCAAGGTATCCGATTTGTAAGAAGTGATAATCCTTAATCACCCGGGGTCGTCCGGGCTCCTGGCCAGTCAAAACGATCAGAAACCAAAGGGGCCGCATTGTAAGAATAGACTGGGTCCTGGCGGGCGTTGGTACGTTCACGGTCGAAGAGACCAAAAATCAAAGTGTTCGATTTGTGAAAAGTGCTAATACTCGGTCTTGCAAAAACGCCCAGGATGCATGAAGTTGAATATGACCTATTCAATAGGTCAATGTAAACAATCAAAGTTGCCGATTTCAAAGAAGTGATATCTTCCAATTCAGGGGTGTTTCCAATACCCAAGGTGTTGAGGCTTAACACCTCGTACTGGCACATTTCAGTGAACCACGTGATCAGGAAAAATGTTCCGCGTTTTTTTCGGCTGAAGAGATGCATGCCTAAAAGAACAGAACAATTTGTAACGAAAGAAAGAATTAAAAAACTTTATCCCTTAAGACCTTATCAGAAGGCTTTTTGTCAACAGGTTTTGCTTTTTTTTTTTTTTTTTTTTACATTAAATGAAAAATTTTGCTAAAAAGAAGAAATATATTATAAGTAATTTAAATCGGAAAGGTTTTTTAATTTATAAATTTTCTTTGTAAATCAAGTTTAAATATTTACTTCTATTGTGTTTATGTGCATGTTTTTATGGGGAAACAAGCCGTTCATGAAAAGGAAAACACTAACTAGTGTGGGCGGGTTCTTTTATTTATTGGACTTATATTCATAACAACAGATTCAATCTCTTTTTTGAATTCATGGTGGTCCTGAAAAGGACCGGTTTGTTTGTGGGACTTAGTACCCAGTTGCTCTGCCTTGGTTCTCCATCACTGCCGGGATGACTTTTTGGATGTGGTTGATGTATTTTTTGCAAGATTCGGGAGTCACTCTTGTTTCCCAAAACAGCTTGATACCACCGACGAGTTGCTCCTTGTTAGTTGGCTTGACTCGACGACGCAGGAAGTGTTTGAACTCGTGCCACGGGTTTTCTATTGGGTTAAGATCTGGACTTTCAGCAGGCGTTGGCATCCAGTTGATCTTTCTAGCCTTCATGAAATCCTTGTTTTCATTTGAGGTGTGTTTCGGATCGTTGTCCTGCTGGAACCGATGACCATCCGGGAACTGGGCTTGCAAGTACGGGATGAGGGTTTTTTTCAAGGATATCCTCCCTGAAAAACTTCCCATCCATGATGTCCTGAAACACCACGATGGGGGTTTTCCCGCGTTTTGAAATGCCTGCCCAGACATGAAGCTTGAGTGGGTGCTTGGGTTTTGCCTTTAATTTTCTCGGCCTGTTCTTCTTTCTGAACGTCAACTTGCTGTGCTGGTCCAGTTGAATACTGCACTCGTCGGTGAAAATGACATTGTCGAAGGTTTCCCTCCGACGTTGAGCATCTAAGCAAAAATCTAGACGTTTTTGCTTATTCGCATCTCTTATCATTTGGCAATATGCGGGACCAGTGGCCACCCACCCAAGCTTCAGCCGCCGTCGGCAAATGGTTGATTCAGCCACTTCGAGCCCGAAGATGTTGTCGAGAATTAAGACGATGTCACAGGAAGTAAGCTCGTCGTTTGAGCGTCTATCGGATCTTGGTTTGTCTGCGTATGAGCCGGTTTGTTTGTATTTTTTTTTAAACAAACGCACAGTTCGTCTCATAACGGAAATGCCATTACTCTGTAGGTCGGCCAAAATATCTTTTTGACGTGCCCCTGTCGAATCTAGCAAGGCGATGCGGGTTTTCGAGTAGAGAGAGAGTCGACGTACCATTGTGAAAGCGAACTTGTTGTCTGGCATGTATCAAAGATGGGTTGCTGCCCTTAAGTAGTGTCCGCTCATTAGCATATTCTGATCTGATTGGTCAAGCGTCCGTGGCGTCAGTTTGTTAGTGTGGTACACCCATCCATGTGCGCTTCCGACGGTCAGCGATGATGGACGGCTGACCAAGCCCCCGAAGTAGGTGCACTGAGCACTGACATGAACACTGGAGTTACGCACATCAATAGTTTTTTATATCTACAATTTCGTTGCCAATCATACAAATAGTTGTGAAATCATTTAAGCCCAGGACGGCACCTGGATCACAAGGTTGTCCAAGTATAACACGGGGCTGCACGCTTATGAATAGGCGCATTGAAATGAGAACCAGACTTACCACTAACACACTTGCTTCCTGACGAAATCTTATGACACAAAGTTGAAAACTATAGGGTTTTTCCGTTTTTTACTCTGACTTAAGTCAGAGTGAAAAACGAAAAAAACTAAGTTTCTTCCGCGGATTGCCGCGTTTTTTTGTTTTTTTGACGATTTGTTTTTAAAGCCTTAGGCCTATATGCTTGGCAACAACAATGTACAACTAAAATCATGTAGTGTTTCAGCTCTTTTTTTAAGGCTCCATTCACAGGCCTGTACATGCTAAGAATGCACCTATAAACCTCAACATTTTCTAGGGTCTCATGTCCCTTGTCCCTTGGCGGTTTGGTTGCCTCGCTCCTCGCTTGCGTTGTGCCTTTGAAAATGGTCCTTTTTTTTTTTCATCGGGCAGTTGCATGCAGTTGTTATTTATCCTAAACATACATTGTTATGAGCAGAGAGTATACCTTTCGATTAGATACTCGTCTTTTGCCTTGAAACTTCTCATTTGAGAAGAAATTTAACTCTCTCCGATCATGGGGCAATACAAAGAGCGAAATCATACATGTAGTCATGGTAAATGAATTCTTTGATCGTTGGAATTAAAAGCACCACAATAAGTGTTTAGGGGAAGTCGCAATAGAAAGAGCAAAACCGGAAACGCACTCAAATATTTTAAGAAGCTGAAAAGGCCATATGAGTTTGTATACCTCTTCCGTGTGGAGAGAGGCAAACGTTTTATGAGGGCAAGAGCGAAATCATACATGTACATGTAGCCATTGCAAACAAAGACAGGAGGAAATACTATAGTTTAGCCACAGAGGAACAATGTTGATCATTGTTATTAGAAGCGACAAGGTGTTTACAAGGGGGAGATGCATACAAAGAGTAAAACCGGACACGCACTCAAAAATTTAAGAAGCTGTTTGGAGACTGGTTGAAGATCGGACCAAACATTATTTTCAGTGGGGAGATTTCAACATACACTTATTCCTGTTACAGTATGTAATATTATTGTATTAATGAGACAGCTGATATTTAAGTGCCAAGGCTTGTCTTCTATTTTTTTTACGCCATGATATTCCATTTTAGTAACTCTTATCAGTGTGGACAGACAATAAATAAAGTGCATGTTGTCTAGTTATGGTTGTATGGGGTATGTTTCCCCGTTATGTGAAATGGTCTAGTCCATTGACCTGCGTGCTGAAATTCAACGAGAGATAAACCACACAGTGCACTGAGGTCAGTATTCTTTTTTGCGTTGATTATAATATAGGGGCCAAAGTTTTTCATACACGTGTCTCTACATGTGTCTCTATGAAAAATATTGAGATCCCGCCTTAAGTTCTTCTTCTTTTTGAAAATAATAGTTGTAGAATTCCCGCCCGTTTTTTTTTTATTGAGAATAATTGTAGAATTCCCGCCCTGTAAATATTAAATTGAAGTACATTGTATAATTCCCGTCCCGCTTTTTATTTATTTAAATTTGTATAAAGTAAAATATTGAATTCCCGCCCATATTTTCTTTCCCGTACGGTACTGTAGAATTCCCGTCAAATTGTTATGACCGAGGCTTATTTTAGAATTCCCGCATATACTGGAAACTTTTAAATGGTTTGTAGAAATTACAACCTTATATTTTTAAGCATCAGCTGTGTACAATTCCCATCCCGTAATTTGTTTTATGAAGTCAAATATTGAATTCCCGCCCTGGATTTTCTTCTCTATTTTTCAAATGGAAGTGGCTGGATTGTAGAATTCCCGCCCGTAATTTTTAAGTACCGGTCCCTTCCCGTGATTTGTTTAATGGAGTAACAAATATTTAATTGCCGCCCGTAGCCTATACCTGAATTTTTTTTCAACGGAGGATTATTAGAATTCCCGCCCTGTACATTTTTAATGGTTTTAATTGTTTTTAATGAAGTAAATAATTCCAGCCAAGTTTTGTTGTGTTCCCTTTTTTGAAATAGAAGTGGATTGTACAATTCCAGCCCCGTAAGTTGTAAACGGGAGTTCATTGTACAATTCCCGTCCGGTAAAAAGCCTATTTTAAAATAAGTAATCATACATTTCCCACTCTGTAATGTGTTTAATGGAAATGGGCTGTAAAGTTCTCGCCCCTGTATTTTTCTTAATGGAAGTTAATTTTCAAACTTGCTACTGAGCCTACTGACATTATTCTGTTACCACGCAAAAGTGTTTGCGGTCAAGTCAGGCAACTACAATTGGGATTTGACACTGTATCCCCGAGGTTAGATTTAATGCATGAACGCTCCTCGCAAGGCATTAATTGCGTGGAATTTTGGGGACAAAATGATAGCTCTCGACACCGCTCGAAAGTTGCTCGAACCTCGCTCGCACTCGCTCGATTGCTGCACGCAAAACTCGAGTGTGGTAAACGAGTTGCTTCGAGTGATTTGCGAGCACACGTTCCTCGTATGGGTACTTCCTCGAGATCACCACTGTAGGTGTAAGGCAGTAATTGTCTCGAGACAAAAGATGTTATACCTGTTGAGGTGCTTAGCAGAATTTAACAACACTTATTCCTTGAATTTAAGAATATGTTGCCGCTGGATCCACAATCAATATCTGACTGCAGGAAGGCATAATTACCTCAGTCACCTAGGTCGTGGGTTTCGAATCCCACCCAAGTAAAATGCCTGTGATATTTTTTCACAGGACTCGGGGGGACAGTGCTAACACACAAAATTAATAGGCTTTAAAAACACTTTCACAGGAAACACTTTCTTAAATTGCATATTGGATAAAGAATTGACAATAAACAAATCTCTCATGTGCTAACAGAAAGTATCAAAAATTTAGCATCAAATATTCCATATACAGTCGACTCCCGTTATTACGAGCTCGCATGTTACGAGGTTCCGGTTGATACGAGGTTTTTTGCCGGTCCCGAACGGCCCCATGCGTGTTTCAATGCATTAAAATACTGATTATACGAGCACGGTAGTAGCGAGAACACGGTTATAATGAGGTAATTTGGGAGACCCATTACGAGCAAAACATTGTTTAAAACCCTTCTATAACGAGAACAATTCAAAAACCAACTAAGGAAATACCTGTACAGCTGGTAAAGTCGATATTTGTGGCTTTTAAGACATACAATAGAGGTGTTAAGTGGACGCTACCGCTAGCAACACTAATCCGAAATCGGGAGTCACGAGTCAGCAAGCAAGGTTGTTAATTCCAAACTCCAGACAATGGTGGGATTAGGAGGTTTGCATGGTTCAAACATTGGAGAAATCTTAAGAAAAGATACTGATCCACTGAGTTTATAAGCGCGTTATAAATTTTCAGAAGGAAAGAAACACCCGCAACTTACAATCAAAACTAGTTGCGTGATCAATATTATTGAATGCAAAAGCAAGATTTTACCTGGTATCCCACATTGGCAATGAACCATCTAACATGACACAGTGTTTACCAATGAAAATCAAGATTCTATTTTTTGTTGCTGCGACGAGTGTATTGCACATGCACACACATGCACAGAATAGCACGATCTTCCCTGGTATCTCGCGTTAGCAATGAACCTTCTATTATTACACTTGTGGTTACCAATGAAAATCCAGCTTTTATTTTATTGACTGAAAATTTTCACAGCGTGTGCAATATGCATTGCAGCAGTAAGATTTCCCCGGTATCTCGCAGCAGAAATGAACCATCCAGCGTTAAACAGGTGGTTACCAATGAAAACCAAGACTATTTATTGCATTGGCAATAAACTGCCTGCGACCAAAGTTTTGTAAGAGAAACTTCCCAAAACATGAACGCAAGTTAAAATCTTACACTTTTTATCAATCTTGTAAAATGTAAATTGATTTTAAAATTGAATTTAAAACTAAACCAACTTAGTTAAAACAGTTTTATAATCCCCGCGTTGTGTTTTTTTGTGCAGTACATCGCACATACTACTCTATGCACACAGTAGTATAGTCAATTGCAGCTCTGCCATGCAGCTATGTACACACGTGCGGCCATTATGTCATGTATTCGAAGTACACGTGTTGTGTGCATGCACAATGATGACGTATGTATCTATATTTAGCGCGCTGCGTTTAAGACGAGATTCGGATAATACGAGGAAAATGGGCCAGTCCGGCGGACCTCGTTATAACGGGAGTCGACTGTAGTATGTATGTTTTTTGCTTTGCATAGCAATGCAAGGCCGCTTGCACAGATCTCTAAAAAAAAAATACGGCCTTCCCATCGATTCTAATTTTCATCACATGAGCTCACAGGGGGCTTTTTTAATCGCCTAGTAGGTTGAGCATGTTTTTACATTTTAATTTGTCTACATTTTTCTGATTTTTTTCTGATGTTGTCTTTGGTCTCGAGTGAACTCCTTTTCTCTGGTTACGCCTGTGATATATTTGCTTTGGCCCACTTGGTTACACCCAGCTCATAAATATTAAGTACTGTCTACTTTGCATACAGCTCATGTCAAAGGTCACACCATGACCTGCATTCCCAGGTATAGTTAATAAAACGTTTTTCCAGTATGGCAGCTCCTTTGCACAGTGTGTGGATTATTGTCTACCATCCCACGCGAAATATACTACAACTGGCGACGAGGATGTTTTTTTAAACCTTATGGTTATTAATAAGGAGTGTTTGTCTTGTTATTCATTGGTGCAAGATTATGCTAAGGAGAACTCTTGAGAGTAAATTCTGCCAAAATTCTACGATGGTATGTACATATACACATTGACTTTCCGTTGTTGTTTGCCAACTCGTGTAGCGTACTTATTATACTGTCGTGTTATGTGACTGACCTTCCGATGAACTATGGCGTCTGTGAATGCACTCATCGGTAGGATCGACCCTTTTGACCGTTCCGAGGAGGACTGGCATACATATGTAGAGCGCTTAGATCAGTATTTTGAGGCCAATAACATCAAGGACAAAAAGGTTCCTGCTTTTATTAGTTTAATTGGGCCCAAAACTTATGGACTGTTGAAGAATCTTCTCGCTCCGGAAAAACCAAGCACCAAGTCATACAAAGAATTGGTTGACATTTTGGGGAAGCACCTTGCCCCCAAACCACTTGTCATTGCAGAGAGATTTCGCTTCCACAAGCGTGATCAGCGGGAAGGCGAGTCTGTCACTGCATACCTTGCAGAATTGAGGCGGTTGACCGAATATTGTGAATTTGGAGATTATCTTAACGATGCACTTCGTGATCGTCTTGTGTGTGGTCTGCGAGCCGGAAACATCACTAAACGTCTGCTTGCAGAGGCAAAGCTCACACTCAAGAAAGCCATGGACATTGCTACAGCTATGGAAGCTGCAGCAAAGGACGCAGTTGAATTTCAACAGCAATATAAACCAGAGTCAACCGTTCATAAATTTGCGTCAAAGAAACCAACGTCTTCCACTGCATGTTTTCGCTGTGGAAGGGCGGGACATTCCCCGAATCAGTGTCGTTTCAAGGATGCAACATGCCATGAATGCAACAAAAAGGGACATATCCGACCAGCGTGTCGATCAAAATCTGACCAACAACCCAGTCGTGGCCCTCCAAAGCAAGGGAAGGGGAAACAAAAGTCAAAACCTATGAAGTCAGTGGAAATGACAGAAAATTATGAGGATGCTTCGTCAATGTTTGTCGGGCGACTGGCCATTAACAAGTTGGACCAGAACAAAGATAGTACCATTTGGGTGACACTATCCATTAATGGTACACCCTTGCGCATGGAACTTGACACTGGATCAGCAGTATCAATCATCTCAAAGGGAGATTATCTGCACAAATTCTCCAAGTTGGAACTGCACCCAACCCGCATGAAACTTCAGACATACACTGGTGAGAAAATAACACCAGTTGGTTTGTTGCATGTGAGTACTGCCTACCAAGGACAACAATTCTGTGGAGAGCTATACGTTGTCGACCGTGGAGGACCAGCGCTATTAGGACGCGACTGGCTCACACACGTTAAGTTGGACTGGCCAAATATTTTGTCACTGTCTGTTGAAAATCATACTGACACTACAGCTAAGCTGACAGCTTTACTTGAGGAGTATGATGAGCTCTTCAAAGAAGAAATTGGAGAACTTAAAGGTATCAAAGGTAACCTCATACTTAAAGAGAATGCTCAACCAGTTTTCCTGAAGGCTAGACAAGTGCCGTATGCACTTAGGCCTAAAATTGAAGCAGAACTTGTTAAGCTTCAACGTGAGAACATAATTACACCAGTGGAGACTAGTGAATGGGCAACACCCATTGTGCCCGTCGCAAAGAAAAGTGGCGGAGTACGCATCTGTGGAGACTTTAAAGTGACTCTAAACGCTAATCTACGGACTGAACAATATCCCTTGCCAAAGATTGAGGATATTTTCGCGACACTTGCTGGAGGTCAGCGATTCAGTAAGCTTGATTTGAGACAGGCTTATCTTCATATGGTAATGAATGAGGAGTCAAGTAATTTACTCACCTTGAACACTCACAAGGGACTGTACAAAATGAACCGCCTAGCGTTTGGTGTGTCGTCGGCCCCTGCAATGTGGCAACGCTCAATGGAACAAATTTTGCAGGGCATTCCAGGGGTACAGTGCATCCTGGATGATATGATAATCACTGGCCGCAATGACACAGAGCACTTACACAATTTGGAAAGAGTGCTCAAGGTCCTGCGTGATCGCGGACTGCGACTTAATAAGTCGAAATGCGAGTTCTTTAAGAAGAAGGTGATCTACTGTGGGCATGCAATTGATGCCCAGGGATTACACAAGACCCAGGAAAAGATACAAGCGGTCAACAATGCTCCACCTCCTACGAATGTTAGTCAGGTTCGCTCGTTCCTCGGACTCATTAACTATTATCATCGTTTTTTGCCTGACTTGGCAACAGTGTTACATCCACTTAACCAGTTGCTAGAGAAGAATCGCAAGTGGGCGTGGACCCCTGGTTGTGATAAGGCATTCAAAGTTGCTAAGACATTGATTACATCTGATGAAGTGCTAACACACTACAATCCAGCCTTGCCAGTAAAGTTAGCTTGTGATGCTTCGCCTTATGGATTGGGCGCTGTCATGTCGCATGTAATGCCCAATAACACCGAGCGACCAATTGCGTACGCTTCTCGCACGCTTTCCTCTGCTGAGCGTAATTACTCTCAAATTGACAAGGAAGCTTTGGCACTAGTTTGGGGTGTCAAAAAGTTTAATAACTATCTACAGGGACGGAAGTTTACATTGGTTACGGATCATCAACCACTCACTTCCATCTTCCATCCTGCTAAGAGTGTTCCCACGACAACAGCATCACGTATGGTGCGATACGCTCTTTTTCTTGCTAGTCACGACTACGAAATAGAATACAAGAACACCACTAAGCACTGTAATGCGGATGGACTTTCGCGACTGCCAGTACCTGAGGTTCGGACTGAAGACATTGACCCGGATGATCTTCTCCACATGTCTCAGCTGGAGAAAATGCCAGTCACTAGTGCTCAAGTACGCAAAGAAACGGCTCGCGATATTGTGCTCTCCCAAGCTTGTGAATTCACCATGAAAGGATGGCCGAACACATATGACGCTGAACTTAAACCCTTTAACGTACGCAGGAATGAACTTTCACTGCACGATGGATGTCTTATGTGGGGATTACGTGTGATAATTCCACTAAAACTACGTGAGACCATTCTCGCTGAGTTGCATCAGGGTCACTTGGGAGTTGTCAAAATGAAAAATCTCGCTCGTGGATATGTGTGGTGGCCCGGACTCGATAACGACATTGAACTACTTGCGAAAGGTTGTGCTGGATGCCAAAAAGTACAGCACAATCCCAAGTCAGCACCACTCCACACATGGGAGTGGCCCACAACACCATGGCAGCGTATTCATATTGACTATGCCGGCCCATTTTTTGGCCAAATGTTTCTTGTAGTTGTGGACGCCCACTCCAAGTGGCCTGAGGTTGTGAGTACGAAATCTGCAGACTCTACGCGCACAATTGAAATTCTACGCAGCATTTTTGCACGGAATGGAGTGCCAGAGCAGTTAGTCAGCGATAACGGCCCACAGTTTACATCGGACGAGTTTCAAACATTTCTGAAGCGTAACGGGATAAAGCATATTACATCTGCCCCGTACCACCCTTCTACGAATGGGCTCGCTGAACGATTCGTTCAAACCTTCAAACAAGCGCTGAAATCAATGAGTGGGGAGAAGGGTTCCACAGCAGCCAAATTGGCTAACTTTCTGTTTGCATACAGGAGTGCCCCACACAGCACGACCGGACAATCTCCAGCAATGTTGTTCTTGGGGAGAAACCTTCGTTCACGATTGGATATTCTAAAGCCTAATGTCCGTCGCCATGTCAACAACAAGCAAATGGATCAGACTGCGTCACACACATCTGCCAATATAACGCGTGAGTTTCACATTGGTCAAACTGTTTCTGTTCGCGACTACAGAGGCAATCAAAAATGGATACCTGGTGTGGTACATGCTCGCACTGGACCTGTGTCCTATGAAGTTTGTGTCGGTCCAAACATGATCTGGCGCCGCCATATTGACCAACTTCTCGACTCACACATTGGGAAACCCCCTAATCTCAATGTACCTGTACCCTATGATGTCATACCACAGATCGTACCATCGGAAATGGACAATCCTACACCAACACCAGTTGAACCAGACCTTACTGAACCTAGTGAAACGTCATCACCTACTAAACCTTCCATGTCAGGTAGTCCACATGTTGTTGAACGTCGCTACCCCGCACGCGAACATAAACCTCCTGATAAACTCAATTTATAACTGACTGCACATAAAAACCAAACAAAAGAAGACGATTTTGTTTAAAGTCAAAGTTAAGGTGTTTTATTCAACAAACAAAAATGTTGCCATGGATTACTTTGATATTTAATGGATCACTGTTTATTATTTGTTTTACCGGACTTGTTGAACATTGAAAGCAACTTCATATTTAGTGGGGAGGAATTGTGATATATTTGCTTTGGCCCACTTGGTTACACCCAGCTCATAAATATTAAGTACTGTCTACTTTGCATACAGCTCATGTCAAAGGTCACACCATGACCTGCATTCCCAGGTATAGTTAATAAAACGTTTTTCCAGTATGGCAGCTCCTTTGCACAGTGTGTGGATTATTGTCTACCATCCCACGCGAAATATACTACAACGCCACTGAATGAAGTACATAAAACATAGGCCAAGTATTTCTCTTACTAATCCAGTTAAAGATAGTGAGATCCCTTGTACAGTCCATTTTGGTTGGGAAAAGTTCTTTGGATGGCATTCATAATGCAGGATGGTATGTAGAGGCACTCTGTTGAAACGACCAAGGTATCCCCAACACCATCTTACCTCTTGCCGATAAGCAACATGACGATAGTTTCTTGAAAATAAGTAAAATTAAACCATCACTGCTTTGTCAAACAAAGTGTTTATTACAGACTGGGCCTTGTACCAACATGGTGTGGAGTTCAACAATTAAATTAATTTGGGTGCAACTGAAACACCAATTATGAGGGCAGGAAGAGATGTACCTTAGTATGTCTGCCTTTAATTGAAGACTGAAGGATTATTTGGTTAGCAGAGCATGCTGTGAGGGACCATTGTTCATGTTATTCTCAAGATTGTACATTAATATCAAATCTAGCTGGTCCGAGGAAACACATCAACCTTTTTTACAAATTGTAAATATAAAAAGAATGTACTTTCTGATCTTGGGTCCCCTCGATAGCATCTCTGCTATAGTAGGCTCTAAACTGAGATAGGCTGTCTCCAGAACACCAGGGTGGAGGCACACAGCTTCAAACCAATCATGTGATGCTAGTCACTGGTTTCCATCATTCAAGTCTATCTCTAGTGACATCATTATATAACAAGCCCATGCCTCTCCTGAATATGGCGCCAAAGACCCTGTCTATGCGGGTAGTCATTCTTACACTGTTGGCATCTGAACCGCCTCGGCTTCCCTGGTTTGTTTACCACCTTGCTCCTCCCTGACATACTTCAATCTAGGTTCCCTTGCTGTTTCTGTTACTCTGGTGATTTCTTGTTGCAACTGCTCTGAGTTGGTATTGAAGCTTTGCACCTTGACTGGAACCTGTTTGTCTGAACTAGAATTCCTTTTAGATGAATTTACAAAGATCGCGATTCAGCAACATGTTAAAATAAATGTACAAAATAACCCTGATTGCAACATTGCACAGGTATGTTATGTTTACTAGATGTAGTCAACTGGGTATACCTGAATTTATTGATCACTGGGGTGGAAATCCTGGTTTGGCTCTCTCTGTTCTTGTGAGAAAAAAAAATTCCTCAAAGGGCCAAATATCATGCCTGTGAGCAAATGTCAGTGGTATGCTATTTTGGCTAGTTGTAGCCGATTGAGCATGCCATAACTATTTGATGGACACCAAATCCCACTTACTGTAAGCACCTGTACCTGACATTGAGAATATAGTGGGAATTCTAATTGGGCTATACCCAACTGGGAATGCCATTCTGGGTTTGTCAAATATTAGCTGCATGAAGACAAATGAGCACCCTGATTCCTTAAAATATATCTGTCATGAAATCATGTAACCTTGGCTTTGCATTAGAGGTAATCAATCCAGCAAGCAATTTAAAATATCAGAAATGAATGAAAATGTTCAACACTGCAAAAGGGACCTATTTTGGCTAGATGTGTCCCATTGAGTTTACCAGAATTAAGATATCATATTTCGCTAAAGACTCATTATACCTGCACCAATGATGCTGTACTGTAGTGGTAGTTCTAGTTCAGCTAGATGTAGCTGATTGAGACTGCCATGCTTATTTCAGCCACTCTAGTCATAAGGATGTGTAGTTAATATATGCCCAACAACATCCTTAAATGGCAGGCCTGGGGCTGATTTCACAAAACAAAGACCCATGTCAGTGGCAGTGGCAGTGGCTTAATCATCATTTAAACAAGGGTTGAAGTATAGGTTGCCCATAGCAACACCCTAAGCCACAACAAAGCCACAGCCATTTCAGACATGCCCGTATTGATTTGTGGATACCACTGTGTTCCCTTTTGCAATGAAGTGGTGTACTAGTTTGGCCAGGTGTGGCTGAATGAGAATGCCCAAAACACATGCAAAGAAATTGCTTGCTGGAACATTTAGATGTTAGTCTAGTGAAGTATCTGTAAATGGTATACTAGTTTGGCTAGATGAAGCTGAATGAGTGTGGCATCAAAGATAAAGACACCAATGTCTGTTAGTTTGCAGAATCATTCAGGATTTCCCCCCTCAGGTACAGGTGCAAAAAACAATCATCACTAAGAATAAAATCAATTTTGGGACCATATGAAATTGGGTTAGAACTCCTTGTACATAAAACATGGCTTGCAGGACACTTGGTTTGAATTAATTTTTCATTAGAATACACACAAACTCAAACTTCATGTGCAAGCTCCTAGAATTATGAGGGCCTTTCAACCTGATTTTCCCTAAACATGATAAGAGTTATTTCAATGAGTCCTATGATAGCCAAATCAAGATACCAGGAGAGTTTGGACTCACCAATTCCTCATACAATTAAAGAAGTCTTAAACTTCTTTTGACTAAGGTAATTATGCCTTCCTGCAGTCAGATATTGATTGTGGATCCAGGGCAACATATTCTTAAATTCAAGGAATAAGTGTTGTTAAATTCTGCTAAGCACCTCAATTGGTAAAACATTCTGTCTCAAGACAATTACTGCCTAACACCCATTATCCTTTATCAGACGACCTCATGTTTCAGGTGCAAAACCCTGGTATTGTACATGTGCCTTGAACAGGGTTAGCATATTACTGGATGTGTAATGGGAAGTCCGAGCAGCCTGTGTTTTCCAATGGGAAACATTTTATAAAGGCCTGTCGCTTTGTCAAGCTCTATTCTTGCAAAGTCCTGTCAAAAACGACCCAAGGAGGAAATGCTTAAATTAATTTTCTTGCTTGAGAAGGGATCAGATGCTTGTTTTTGATGGCAAATTGCCTACTACATGTGTAAGATGATACAACTTCGTATGTTATGATTATAAGTCAAGCTTTATTCCAGATAATGAGAGTTGACTGTTACATGTAGGCGGCCATGTTATAAGGTGATACAATGCATTATGGGAAGTAAACACTAGACTTGAGTCAGTCTGCTTATGGCATACTGCTACATCCTCTCTTCTAAGTTTTGTTTCAGTACTTGAATAAACAAACAGTTTTGGATAACAAATGGATATAGTATGAACTACTGAGTTTGTAAATAAGTGTCTGTTGATTTAGAGTCCAACTGATTCACTGAGCTAATTTAACATGGAACAAATTTAGAGAAAAATGCGAAACAATGGTGATTATCTTTTCCTCAAAAGAATAGGAGGTGAAAACATCAATTAGTGAAACAAATAACACTTCTGCCTACAGTACTAAGGTGGACTAATTAGTACTCAATGTGTGTACAAGGGATTATTCTGCCCTCATCTTTGAAGTGTACAACACGTGGTTAGTAAAATAGCAAACTATTTACAAGAAATCGGATAGTCGGGGGATAGTCCAAAGTCATTAGCAGGAAATCGGGTCATCGGCACAAATCCATTGTTGGCATAGCAATAACAGTTACACAAAACTGTCAGTGTATTTAGGGTTCCGCTTGGAAATGCGACCGGAGCGGGTGATGGCAGGCTGCGGTGCAGGAGACGGGGCGATGACGGGTTGAGGGAGCGGTTCCTGTGGGGGCACGTAGAAGTCGGGCAAGTGCTGTTGCTGTGGGGGTGGTTCGGAGACGGGTAGGAGGTGTCTCCGGTTGCGTCGGTATAGCTTGCCTTGGGCACTGACGATATAGGACCGGGGGTCGCCGGAGTGCTTCTTGACAATGCCAAGCTGATCGTGTCCTTTGGGTGTTTGGAGGCGGACAACTTGTCCTGGGTTCAGTGGTCGGAGGGGCTTAGCGGATTTGTCATATGAAGGCTTCTGCTGCTGGTGGCGCTTACGTAACTGAGCCGTTACGCGTGTGTTGACGCTGGGTTTGAGGAGGGGCGTCGAGGTGGGGACGGTTGTTCGAAGACGGCGTGACATGAGACGTTGGGAAGGTGAGCCAAGCTGGGGGTCGGTTGGGACGTTACGAATGTTCAGCAAGTTGGTAAAGGTCGGATCCTTCGCGTTTTGTCTTTTCCAGGAGTAGTTTGGCACGCTTGACGGAGCTTTCTGCGAGTCCATTGGACTGAGGGTAGTAGGGACTACTTGTTGTATGTTGGAAACCCCATGACTGTGCAAACTGTTTGAAGGCAAAGCAATCAAATTGACGTGCGTTGTCACTGATGACGATGCGGGGATCCCATGGATGGAAAATTGTCTCTTTAGTACCTCAATAACTGTGGAGGCACAGGTGTCGTCGAGCGAGGCAAAATCAAACCAGCCGGAGTATGAGTCGCCAAGGGCTAGGTAATCCATGCCGTTCCATTGGAAAAGGTCAACACCGATATGTTCCCAGGGGAGATTTGGTGGTGGGTAGCTTTTCAATGGTTCTTTCTGTTGGTGTGCTTTGGTAGCGTTGCAGACTGTGCATTCCAAGACAGACTGTTCGATATCCATGCACATTGAAGGCCAGTAAACTATATCTCTGGCTCTGCGTTTGGTAGCTTCGATACCTGGGTGACCTTCATGCAATAGTTTAGTGTATTCCGTACCAAGCGACTTGGGAATTATGGCCTTTTGTCCCTTCAGAATGTTGCCGCATTCGAGGGTCAGTTCTTCTCTGAATGGGAAGTAGGGGCGAGCCTCCGGAGGGGCGTTGTTGACGTGTGAAGGCCATCCACGACTGATGACATCAGTTAGTTGTTGCATGGTGGCATCGCGGGCAGTTGCTGCTTTGAGCTGTGCAAGTCGTGTATCGGAGACTGGTAGGAGGGTCATGACTTCCAGGTCGAGGTTGTCATTATCAGTGGTTGTCAATGGAGCGCGTGACAAAGTGTCTGCGATGAAAAGTTCTTTCCCTTTTTTGTACACAAGGGTGATGTTGTATTTCTGCAAGCGAAGAAGCATGCGTTGGAGCCGGGCAGGGGCGCTAAGCAGGGGCTTCTTGACGAAAGTGACTAATGGCTGGTGATCAGTTTCAACAATAATGTCTTTACCGTAGATGTAGTCATGGAACTTGGTGCAGGCAAACACGACAGCAAGCAGTTCTTTCTCGATCTGTGCATACCGTTGTTCGGTGTCGGTCATAGTGCGTGAGGCGTACGCTATGGGGTCGCCCTCTTGCAGGCAAGCTGCACCAAGGCCAAACTTTGAGGCATCGCATGTCACTGTGATTGGTTTCTTGACGTCGAAGTACTTGAGTGTTGGTGCGTGAGCGATCTTGTCCTTGATTTCCTGATCATCGGCGATTGAGGCTTCCTCCTCCGAGTAAGATTCGGGGTTAACGGTGTAATTCGGCGGCTGCCTCTGCAGTAATCACCGTAATGATTCAGTTTGTTACATTTGCGGCAAGTTTTGCCGTAGGCGGGGCATTCTCGCCGCTTGTGGAAAGTTCCACAATTTCCACAAGGTCGTCTGGGCCTTTGATCTTATTGCTGTGTTGGTTTGGTACCATATGATTGTTGATGAGGATTGGACTGACCTGTTTTTGACCGTTGAGCTTGTTTCTTTCGAAAAGCGTTGATGCTGGGACTGGATTCAGTGGTGGCACTGGCTGTCAGCATTTTAGCCTGTCACCTGCAAGCTGCATTGATTGTGCAAGTTCCACTGTCCGTTTGAGGTCAAGTTTATCCTCAGGTTGGGAGAGCAGGGATTTCTGGATCTGTTCATCCTGCATACCACAAACCAGCCGATCTCTCAGCATCTCATCAAGCTTTTGTCCGTAGTTACAGTCACTGGCGAGTGCACGCAGGGCTGCTAGATAGTCAGCAATTGTTTCACCAGACCGACGGTATCGGCTGTTGAACTGGAAACGGGCGATAATGCTAGACTTTGTAGGCTTAAAGTGCTTCTCCAATGTGTCTACCAGCTCGATGTACGTAGCTTGGTTTGGTTGGCGTCATCCCTCTGGTGCGTCGGCTCCCATCCTCTGCTGCAGGACATGCCTCTGTCTCCCCCGCCCTTGTTACGCCCTTGTTTTCGGCAGTTCAACGATGCCCCATGGGGCCTCTCCTCGTTGATGTGACCCCCGGCTTATTGCTGCGTTGACAGCGTAGTGGAGGAGACCTCCCCGCGCGGGTTGTGTCTCCTGGCAGTGAGGATTTCGCGGCTGAGGGTGTGGGGGGGGGGGGGCTCGGTGTGTTGACCCTTTTCCGCTCAATTTGTGCTTTGGGAAAGGCGGCTTGGATGGGTCAGGTGCTGCAGAGGGTTGTTCCGAGGTGGCCCATTGTCTGTCCTTGGAGGTGGGTCGCTCAGTAGCAACAAAGCGGGTTCCAGTCTGTCTACAACCCCTCCTTGCTCAATGTCAACCCCTATCTTAGCATCTTTGGATCATTGCTACCATGCCAGGTCGACGATGGCAGCGCTTATCGTACTTGGTGTCTGTGCGATAAAACTCCTTCCTGCATCCCAAGGGGCATTCATACGGACGGAAGGGGTGTGTGACTGAGCAGGTTGTTCTGATGTGCCGCCTCAGGTTGAAGGCCCGTGTGAATCTTCTCCTACACTGGTGACATTCCTTGACCTCCATCCTGTGGAAGCACAAAAAAGGTAGGGGTAAGTTACAGGGAGGCAGTATTTTCTGGGCGTGTTTATCTTACACCCAAATCATGTTCTGCTGGGATTAGGCTCCGATTCCCTGTTAGACGATCACTGTCGCTCGTTTCCTGTGGTACTCCCTCACCCCACTTGCGCAAGATGCGGCGAACTGTGTCACTACACAGTTTCTTTTTCCCTTCTTTTCCTTCATGCTGTACAAGGACCACAGCTTGTTGGTTCCGATCTTGCACATAATGCAGCAAACTGTGTCACCACACAGTTGCTTTTTCTCTTCTTTCCTGTACATGGACCACAGCTTGTTTGTTCCGATATTGCGCATAAAGCTGCGAACTGTGTCACCACACAGTTTCTTTTCCCCTTCTTTCCTGTCATGCTGTACAAGGGCAACAGCTTGTTCGTTTAGTTGCCAGATTTATTACACATGTAAATTAAGAGTACAACCCTTCACCCGCCCTGCCTGAGCATTCTTTACACTTCCATGAAGGAGCAAGTTGTGACAAACTAAGTCTAGCCTGAGAAGGGTCAGCAACTGGATGAGGGATCCTGCAGGAAGAGGCAGAGTTTTCAGATGTGAGCTGTTTGGAGCACTGTTGGATATTATACGTCGTGGTGTTTTCTCTGTCTGTTTACGCCAAATCGAAGGAAGAGTTGGGAGCTGTTGGGCTGGAGGTATTCCTGGCACTTGTTGAAGGACTGCTCTTGCTGGCCTGTTGTTCAACTTGGTCGTCTTCCGACACATCTTGATTGAGGAAACGATGATTCGCACTTGAAAATATGATTTTAATTAACTTAAAATTTGGAGGATCAGATCACGTGCATTTTTGCAATTTCTTAATGTTTTGTATTAGTTTTTAACTGGTGTTTTAATGAAAGAATATAACCACATAATGGACCAAATAATGATGTGGTTTGATAAAGATCGTATTAGTATTTATGACTATCTGCAATAATGCATACATAGTGTGTCTTCATACGGTTCACCTTTCGTAAATTAGCATAAACAATACCAAATTTACAATTTCCTGTGCTTTGTTTGGTGATTAATTTCGTCTTCAGACGATTGCCCTGTCTGCGGGTCCAATGTGTCCTCTGCGAGCATACACTTGAGCAATCAAATGCTGATCTAAAAAAAATTCTTTCTAATAACACATATTGGATGTGTGGGACTGTGATTGGGATGTTTATAGGGCCTTTAGGCTTACTTGCTGAGATTAGACAAAAGAACAGTCTATAACACCTTTTTTTCTTCTTAGTTTTTTTAGTTCTTTATGTAGCCTAGGTTTGCTTTAAAGGCAGTGGACACTGCTGGTAATTACTCAAAATAACTGTTTAACCTGAGACAATCAACATTAATTTGATTATAGGACAATTTTGGTATGCACATAACATGTTTCACAGTGAAACTCTGCCAGTTGTCAATGGGCTCCAGTTGATTTTGGACAGCCTTTGTTATCTTTGGAGTGGCTCCTACGCCTGTTAGTGGTGGCCATGAACAAAAATATGAATGGAAAATGTATGAAAAAATGGAAAACACCTGGCACTCAAGTTAGCATGGATATCAACATTTAAATGATACATGTTTGGAAGGTTTACATTATTTTTGACATCAGATATGTAATGAAATTAAGTCCATGTTGAATTCAATTTCAAACCAGATAAAATGTTTTGCTTAAAGGTTTGGCAATAAATTTTTATTTTAATACTGTTTTTTTTTTTGTTTTTTTTTTCTCTTTTTTTTTTTCTTCGTTTTTTTACACTGATGAACACCTTTGGAAATCTGTGAAATGTTTCATGCTTGTAATTTATTTGCCTTTCCGAATGTATTTCTAACATCCTTAAGTTTCAAGGCCATTAGTTGGCGAACTTGGGCTAGCTCAAATAAAGGAAAGAGTTTCCTGACCTGATCTGTAAATTAAACAGCATTAAAGCAAATAATTAAAAAACTACATATAATAAAAAATATGCACATAAAGCCACATATCACATGTATTGATAGTTGAACTACAACCATCAAATATCTTATGATATGGTATAGCGCAGTATTTTTTATTTGTACTCAAATCATGTTGCACCACCTGAAGTAAGGTCTTAAATTTTACACAAGCCACCAGTAGTTTAAGTGCCAAGCCAGCAGTTTTGTGTTTTATATTTGAATATTAATATACATCTGGACTACCAAGGGAAGGGAATTCGAAAGCTGGGGAGCAGAGGCTTGATAAGAATGATCTCCCGTGCGTGACTTAGTTTTGGTGATATGAAGACATGTTTTGTCCAATGAGGAGCGGGTGGCATAGACGGATGACAATAAAAAAGTGGTTTTGAGATTCCCACATAACTTCCATGGTGTCAAATATGTAATGGAGTAAAGGTTTCCAGAAAGTATTTTTTGCCTGAAATGTTATCTTTCTGAGAAATTAGTAAAACAGTTATTTTTTCAAGGTTAACCAATCCAATGATTTTGTCACATGCGAACAATGTTATCTGCAGACAAAAAAAACCACTTAATGAGTACAAGCAACATAACTTCTTACTCACAATCATTGTCATTTTAATTGGTGTTTAAAGAAGACCTAACATACATGGGGTACAGTATGAAACTGTTGTTCTTTTCCTAACCTTTGAGGAGGGCAACATTTTCCCTTTTGAGGTTTGTTATTTCTTTTGCCACTGGACGCCTACAACTCGAGCAGGAAACTGTTGGCTGGCATTGCTGCCTCTCCTGTATTTCATTGATGATGCCCTCCGCCTTGAGTGCTTTGACTGTTTAATATTAGGAATAAAGATTATCATTATTTTCCTCAATATAAGTAACTTCCAACCATGATGAAGAAAGAAACAGAGATTACAGTATAATTTATTCATGTGTAAAAACTAAGAGTTTAGAAGACAGAGCCAGTCAATCTCTTTTGAATGTTCTGTTTGTTTGAAGGAAAAAGACTTCAAGAATCACTTTGAAGAGTGAAAACTAATGCAAAACTTGTTTCTTCAAAAAAAGCATGTTACACCTTGTGAAAGGCACTGGACACTATTGGTAATTGTCAAAGACCAGTCTTCTCACTGGTGTACCTCAATATAAGCAAAAAAAAAGAAACCTTTGAAAATTTGAGCTGAATTGGTTGTCGAAGTTGCGAGATAATAATTAAAGAATAATAAAAATAACACCCTTGCCACACAAAAATGTTTGCTTTCAGATGCTTGATTTTGAGACCTCAAAGTCTAATTCTGAGATCTCAAAACCAATCTCATGGAAAATTACCTCTTTCTCGAACAACTATGTTACTCCTTAACCTGCCTGACTTAGTGGTTCCTTGTTATGCTTCAGCCGTGTCAACATGGCTGCTGCAGCATCATCAGCAGTCAATTAAACTATGAGTCACGAATAACAAACGTTGACAACTTTTGTTAACCCTGTCCCTGTACAACTGTCCATTTACAAAATTTGAGGCCATTTCAGTCAAAAATTGCTTGTTTCTTACTAACAATTTTTTTTCTTCTTCTTTTGTTAAGACCATTGTGTTTTGCAAGTAAGCTCATCGCATACAACATAAAGTTCTCTTTGAGTGATATAAAATTGAGCACATTCAACTCTTCAATACCATGCTTTGATAAATTCGGTGCGGTTTAAGGAGTAATAGGCAGGGCTCTATTGGGCACTTTGGACTAAAGGGTAAATCGGATATCAGTGTTTGTGAGACAATCACATTAGAGTGCCAAGAACTGACGAACACATACAGCAAACTCCATTAAACAGCCAATTAAGGATGATCTCAAACATATAGATATTACAGATTTCTAATAGCTGCAGTCCATAGGAAACATTGAAAAATATAACGTGTCTCTTACCTCACGTTAAAACATGGTTTTTCTCAAGAATGCTTCAAGCCAAATTTCTGAAAAAAGGCGGGGTCAAACAAACACGCACAACAAAGGAATTGTGACAACAGTGGCGACTATTTGACGTGGAAAATAGTGCCCTTAGTTTGCCAAAGCTAGAGAACTGTGTTCAAACTCAATTAGGGGAAAATCATCACTGGCGTCAAGGGGTCATTAAGCTGTTTTTGACTCTCGGCTGAAAAATCCAAGCTGCCGGGTGCATTTTTGACTCGATTTATTAATTATTAAAGGCAAATTTTGAAAGTAAAATTGTAATTAACCGGTATCTGCAATGTCTATTAGGCCATAAAAAGGTAATAGTTGAAATATAGAGACCATCCTTTATTGGCTGTTTAAAGTTAAGGTACATCTTTGGTAATTACTCCACAAATTAATGACCATAAAAGAGATGGGCTGGACAGGTGTTGACAGTATAAAACATTGTGATAAAAAACTGTTCCCTTGTGGATTTGGAGAAAGAAGTAATTTTTCAAGTTTTAGACTGAGAAGTGTTTCGGGCCTAAACATGTCTTACATATTGGAAAACTCGCAGTTTTAGCAGTTTCCTGACGTATCGTATGCGCTCCTCCAATTTGCCTGTGGCACAATGTTGGCCCTTTGCAGGCAAACAAGGTTTCTGATGTGTACATCTCCTGAAAGCCATTTGCTGCATCCAAGCCAAAGATAATGGCATCTATTTTGCCCACATATGGAACGCTTAGCTTGAATTGCCTCCTCTTAACCCCCATCGCCTGTCTTATTAACAGTGCAACATAGCGCACAAAGGACGCTATTTTTCTGACATTTGCAGACCACTTACTGCTCTACTTAAATTCCTCTATTTTCCCACCAAAGAACCATGTGAAAGATATCCAACTTTGGTTCGCTACTTCCCCCTAATTCAAAGTTATTACCTGAAGCTGGTCAAGAGATGCTGTACTATTAAGAGATCTGGATGTTGATGAGGCTGAAATGTTCTTCACAGGCCCAAGGCTCTTGGATCTTTTCCTGACGTATTGTATGCGCTCCTCCAATTTGCCTGTGGCACAATGTTGGCCCTTGGCAAACAACCAAGGTTTCTGATGTGTATATCTCCTGAAAGCCATTTGCTGCATCCAAGCCAAAGATAATGGCATCTATTTTGCCCATATATGGAACGCTTAGCTTGAATTGCCTCCTCTTAACCCCCACCAACTGTCTAATTAACGGTGCAACATCGCCTTAAGAACGCTATTCTTTCAAGCATACAAGTTGTGAGTTGCCCGGGCTACACTCTCAGACGTTTTTTCTACCAGAGATACGGTTATTCACCCTCACACGACCTCAGTATCAGCGGTCCCAACGTAAGGACACACAACACACGCTCCCATTCCCAAACACCCCGTAAACAAACATTTACCTCACTCTACCATCTCCGGTCTGAGGTTCACAAACACAATCCTCGATCCTTCGACAAATACACAGGCCACAGGAAACCTCAGCCACTAATGCAACTAGACTAGCCCACTCGGAGCAAAACATGCGGAGAGATCAGTCCATCAACTACGTACATTAAACTTACACCCTGTTCCGCCACAGTATCAAACATGTGTGTACAGCATGAAGTACATGGTTGATACACCATTATGAAGGGAACCAATTGGCAACCACCAGTAGACTGGCCTCTCCCTTTGCTTCTATCTTCATCAGCGTCTCGCAGAACTTATGGAGCTCACTGGGAATTTTGTTTGTTAGTTTGAGCTGAATGAACTGAAATAGTACCCTTCTCAATGTGTGGTTTGGGAAGCGTTGCTCCACTTCTTCCCATAATTCTGAATTTGTCAGGCTTACCATAGCTCTCTGGATAGCTGTTAGCTTCACTAAGTTTTCTTCTTCTGGCTTAAACTCTTGATACAGCTTTTAACATAGGTGCAAAGGCCGTTTCTGACAGGCTACAATATGGCCTAAAGATGTGTGGCTTTACTTCTGGAAGTCCTGTCTTCAGTACCCTTTTCTTCAAGCTTTGCCCTTTAAGTTCTCCACTCTTAAATTTGGACAACACCTCCTTAACCAACTTGTAACAGTCTTTTCTTGCTCCTGCCAAGAACAGCAATGTTCTCATGAACCCATAAACTGACTGTTTGTGTCATCCATTACCAGCTCACATATAACAGAAATAAAAGTATGGCAATCAGAGACCGATAGCCACTGTTGGGGAATCTGTCCATCTGCTGTTGTTTAAGAACAAAAAAGTCCTCTCTAATCGGTTGGATTTGTTCTCCAATAACGAGGTTCTCTATTGATATCCCCACATGGCCTATTAACCAACCAGCGCAGAAGAAAATATCAGATATCTGCGTTACACTCTAATCTGTGGTTATAGAAAAGTAAATTATCACTTGTCCATTAACTTGCTTTTATTTTTTAATGAGTAATCATACTCTTGCAAAGGTTGCTACTATAATGGGGACTTCTTTGTGTGCGAATGGTTATGGGTAACGGGGCTCTGTACTTTGATTAAGCGTTCATTAAATCGCACTGATGTGGCAGCGATAGGAGTTAACCTGTCAGTACATTTGTTAAACTACCTTTCTTTTTTTTCTTTTATTTGCATGAAGTTGACACTCAGCTAAATCAAGTTGGCATATTGAATAACTTAGTGCTTAAAGTTCACCCCTCCTAGGCCCAGCCTTAACTAATACATTATGTTAAATAGCTCCTAGCTATCTTTAGTTTACTCAAGTTATTTCTATGTCTATGCTTGTTGTGTAATTCCCCTTCTAAGGTTATTTTTTCCCTCTCACATTCCGCCTTTTCAGAAAATAAATATTGTGTTTCTGGGTTGAGTTAAAAACCACACACACACACACACCAATACATGTGTACACTGCAGATTGAGGACATAATTTTCATACTATCCAATGGAGGACATTGCCAAAAGTCGAATGGTACCTGTCGATGTGAGGACATAACACATGAATCCTTTTTCTTGCGGTTCACTAATGTGAATGTGTATACTGGCCTTCTAGGAAATGTTTTTGGGGGTGGTACACGATTTTCTTGTTCTTGGGGGGGGGGGGGGGCAGGCCAAAGGTCGAGACTAATCATTTGGCTGTGTCTACAGAGTCACTCTAGGTTATGACTGTACTTAGGTGATGCATGAGACCTTAAATTTGTTTAAGTGTCATCGTGTTTCTACAAAAGTCCTTAATGTTTCTCCAACTTCTGGTCTGCAATGCAACAGGACAGGACGATTCAATGTCACGTTACGTCTTTCTTATCCTGGGCAGTCCAGGGGCGTCGCTTGAATTGTCGACGCTTGACTTGTCGAGCTTTTGGAGCTGGATCCGTTTGGGTTGGTGGCCTTCCTACAACACACAGGAAAGAAGAGGTAAGTTAGTAAACATAATCAAATGGGGGCGTATACATAACCTAAATATGTTCATTTTACCGTTGTGACATTAACTCCTCGAGTAAATCAATAAGCAATTTAGCACAAAAGAATGCGATAAAGGTACCTGCAGAAAATGCCTGACAAGAAGCAGCCATCTTGTTTCATCCTACCGTACAAAATGAGTTGCCGAGATGGGCTAATCTCAGGCATGAGAATCTTCCGGTTTAAACCGGAATTCCGTTTTTTTTCCTTTCAAAATTGTGGTCTCCGAGTTCGATGTCAATTTGCTATAAAATTCGGGGGGTAGGTTTTTGGGGGTATACATTTGGATTTCTCTAATCCCTCTTCTCTAGTCACACAATGTAAGTTTACCTTTGTAATTGTTATTATCGCGGATCCCCACACGTCGTTCATGAAATACCGGCACCTAAACAATAAATTGCCGTCCAGCAGCTGACCCAATTTACGGCTTGTTGTCTTCCTCGCATCGCGATGCATGCAGCAGCAGCGACAGATGTATAAACTTGCCTCATTCCTTGCTTCGTTTATAGTGGTATGGTTCAATAATGTTTGCGTGTAATGCGCTTGCTGCTGCAGCAAAGATAACACGTGTTGAGACTTTTGAAAGTCTACTGAAAAAACAATGCACGTGTTTGCACCATGTGTACTGTGTACTGTGTACGTGCATGTTTGCACACGAACCAATGAGTGGCGCGGCACGAATCTGAGATCGCTGGCAGGCCATGGTAATCTGGTGCCTGTTATTGCCTCACAACCAGGGAAAGATATATTGGGAACCAGCGAACACACTGTACATCCGGACGATGTGCTTTCTTCATTGGTTCTATTTCTATGTTGGGGTCTAATCTCAACCTCGTTCCAGTTATACCCTATGCTGAATAACAACCTCTTTCACAAAAACACATCGCTCTCGCCAAATATATAGGCCTGTATATATTTTAAAATGTGCGTCGTTGGTGAGAAAAAAAGCATTTTCAAGGGCAGAAATAAGGGATAAGATCGTTTTTTCCCACTTTCTTTTTCTGGAATTGTAACAAAATCGCAGGCGGACCCAAAATTGTTTGAATTGTTTGAGCTTTACATTCCTTATTTTCCCTTAAACCTATTATTAAAAAAAAAAAAAAGAGGAAAAATCACACAAAAGTAGCTCACTTCTACCTGGAAAAATAGGTGTCAGAAATGCATCAGAGACCACCACAGAGCTTCTAAAATCCCCAGAGCTCCCAGGGCCCTTAAGCGGGCCCTGGACCCCGGCCGTAAGGGACTTCGCGCTGCGCGCTCGTATTGTGTGCGAAATGATGGAATATTGACATTTCCAATCAACTGAATTTTTTCCTGTTTTTTTTTATCATCACCCATTCTCATGCCTGTAATCTAGACTAATCACTTGGCTGTGCCTACAGAGTGACTCTAGGTTATGACTGTACTTTGATGGTGCATGACACCTTAAATTTGTTGAAAGCGAACGGAGTCTGGCATGTTATCGCATTTTGGTCTAGGGTGGGTAAACAGGGAATAGGACCAGCATATGCAAGAGACCTACAAGAGATATAGGCAGTCACAAATATTATAAACTTACTGGCATCAACGCTGTCCTCCAAAGTTGGGTCACACGAGTCGCCTGAATCACTACTGTCCTCGTCGCTGGTGAAGCCTTCTGCAATAAAAAGAAATTAAACTTCTACAGCTAGCTTTGATTGCTTTCTGGCACACAAATAAAAATGTGGGCCAATCCGTTGGGTTGGGTGTGTGGGGTTTGGGGTGTACAGTGAATGATGTTCAAAGGGGGGGGGGGGGGGGTTAGGTGATGACGGCCACAGGCCGAGTTATCAGGCCCCAAAAATAAAGGTTGTACAGTGAATGAATGTTATGGGGGGGGGTACCACAGTTTGAATTAATTTGGAAAGACAAGTTAAAAACGGGTTTGTTCACCTCCAGTAACATGCAACTCCTCCAAAGATTTGCCATGTTGCGAAACCAAGTTGCCTCTCTCCAAGCTGAGGAAAAGTCTAGACAGTTTGGTAACCCTCTGGACAGTGTCTGGCAGCTGGTACTACTCACGATGGACCCGCAAATCATGACCCATGAAGTCTGCAAGTGTTTCAAGCTGATGATCATTCAAGGCCAGAATTTGTGAAACAGTCGCTACATGTTTACGAAGCTTTGTAGACCGCATGCTACCAGCATTCTCAAGGCCCGCCTCATTTGCATATGCTCGTAGACAGTCGCTTCCCCGTATATGATCTGAGCCTCCGTAACAACTTCGTGCGAATAAGAACATATTGTCTTGTGCCACTCCAGCTGCATTTCTATTTGCGACCAGAGCCTTCAACCACGCCATCACATCAGTACCAAGAAGCACAGGAACAGTTCTGCCCCTCTTACCAACTATTTCAATGACTTTGAACATTTTACAGAGGTGCCGTTCAAGATCAGTCATCACGCAATCACAATTCACAATGACTGCACTACTGCGCTAGTGAAAATCTTCCAGTTTCATTTTGGATACTTCCCCCTGTCGTCTGCGGTTGAAGATAATGAGATGGCACAGTGTGACTTCATTCAATTTCTTCCAAGCTGGTGTAATTTCATGGTCCTTAGCAGAGTGTAGGAGCTGCACTACCCTGTTGCCAGTTTCATGAAGGAACGATGAGATTTTCACCACATCTGCATTTGTGGGGAGATCAGCACGTTTGTTGCGCTTTCCTTGGTACAGTGTTCTGTGGGCATGGGTTGACACAAGTTCTGGCCACTTAATTTCACATAACTGCCTAAACTGTTCGGCCTGTTCCGCTTTTTGCCTAAGATTAAACTCTAAAGCACTTGCTTGCAGTATGAGTGCACATCTCTTGATGGAATGTCCAATCTTGAGTGCTAGAGATGGAACGTGATACATCTGTTTTCCTTCACTGAAGCCGGCGACATCATGAACAGCCTTGACGATATCATTCAGATGGCGGGGATGCACGAATACTTCCAGTGATGCATTTGGTTGGTGGGTGTTTTGTCTCAGTTGTATAACAAGACGACCAAGTTCTCGTAGTTTGTTCCGAGTGTAGCCATGTTGTGTAACATCGTGGCCACTTGGCCACAATGTTACACGTTTGGCAACTTCCAGAATCAAAGAATCATTCTTGACAATCAGACCAACATTGTCTCTCCTCATAGAACTAAGAACCTTGTTCAACTGGAAAGATACACCAGCAGGGGTGTTGGTTTTAACAAATCACTCTTGTTAGCTACTCGCCCCCTAACACGACCTATCCTACTGCTACCATCAGTCTGTGCAGGGAGCCGAGCTTAAGTGGGCACTGATGACGCCAAAGATCAAGACGCACGTAATAGCCATAACAATGTATGCATGGTCCATATGCGTGTGGAGATGCCTCATGATTTGGTCTGTATACTATAATAAGGACACTCTTTCCCTTTCTAAGTACTTGGCAATTGTGTCTGTGATTACCGATATTGCGGATGTATAACAGAAGTTTCTTGCGGGCACTATAACGTCGGTCTCCGATGCTATCTCTACAACTTCCCTCTCCTCTTTGTGACGCGACTGAAGATAACGGGGTAACTTGGCCTGAGGCTCATCACAGTAAAAGCAATAGTGTTTTTTGTCCCATTTCCTTTGTCTGACTGTTACGGCACACTTCTCACTAGAATCATTTGTTTCACATCCTACAGCTTCATTGCTTTGGTGAAGCTCGGCAGTTTCTAAAATAGCTTGTGGGTCACCGTCATTCCAGGAACTGGTGTTGGGGTTGACAGAACTTGAAGGATCAGACTGAAAAATAGCTTGTGGGTCATCGTCATCCCAGGAACTGGTGTTGGGGTTGACAGACCTTGAAGGATCAGACTGAAAAATAGCTTGTGGGTCATCGTCATCCCTGCAATTGGTGTTGGGGTTGACAGACCTTGAAGTATCAGACTGAAAACCTGATGTTTGATGGGCCAGCTAGCAAGGAAAAGATAAATGACATAATTAACACCACTGAGATATGATTAGGATTATGACACGAATTAAATATATAGTGGATCAGCGTGCCCTTAAATTGATAGGCAAATAATACATGATCACTAAGCTAGTCAGAACTTAAAGGAACTCGTTTCCTTGGATCGGTCGAGTTGGTCTATGAAAAGCGTTTGAAACCGTTTGTTATGAAATGCATATGGTTAGAAAGATGTTTTACAAGTAGAATATAATGATCCACACAAGTATCACTCAAAATTGCACGGTTTTCATTTTACGTCGCGAACGAACACGGTCGGCCATTTATGGGAGTCCAAGTTTAAACTCCCATAAATGGCCGACCGTGTCTGTCGACGAGGTAAAACAAAAACCACGCAATTTCGAGGCATATTTGATACTCTTCATGGCAATGTCGAATACCTGTGCTTCTTTTTCCAGTCTTTCTGCTGGTGTCAGTTTGGACTGAGCAGGTGGCCGATTTTCCCCAGGCAATATACTTGGAAGATGCACTGAAGAAAGCAACTTGCTAAGTGGAAACCAACCATGCTCAATCGGGTTAAGGGCGGAATTTTTGGGGGCGTACTTCGTCAGGCACAGAAAATCGAGGTCGATTTGCCTAAAAAGTCTGGAGAGATATATTAGCTGTCCATGATGAGTCATTCCAATCCGGGCCCCCATCGACAATCAGTACTGCTCCAGTTTGCCCCTTTCTTTTCGACTCTCCTAAAACCTTATGAATTTTTTGTGAACTGTTGACCATGTAGACGGGTCCAGTTCTGGGGTAAAGAGTTTGGGATGACCAAGTACATCTTTAACAGTCCTTGGTGAGTCAGCCTTTCTGGTGAATTCCATTTACCCACACGGGGTGATCAGATAGCCCGAGCCTTGAGGGAAGTCATGATCGGGATAATTAGGCGAGTCGTTGAGAATGTGGAACTTGCCGACCTTGTGATATCGGCTCACAGCCATACCGCCTACATGAATCTTGTCCATGCAGTCGCATGAAAAAATTGCGACTCCATGGTGAAATTCTGCCGTAAACTCCATTCTGTACTTTACTCTGCAGCTGCAAAAGGCAGAGTCTACATGAAACGCCCGCTCATCGTTCCTCTTGGCCGGGACCTTCGCCTCAATCAGTCCTTTGTAGGCACTGCTTGCTCGTCGGGTTTTGTTTGGAGGAACCATCAACTTTTCGCAAGCTGACATACATATGGACAGTTCAGGTATTTCATCCTCAAGGTGACTCTTCAATGCAGGAATGGAAGTACCACAGGCTCTGCCAACACTGCAACGCCGTCTTGCATCTGCTGCATAGCTTTGCTGGGCTACGAAACCAGTGGCAGTCTCCACAAGTTGGGGAAAATCTTGTGAAGTGCAGGACGTCCAGCTCCTTTCTTGGGGCAGGTACTCATTCGCCTGTACACTGAAAACAAAAACTGGTCATGCTGACAAGATAAATCTTATATTGCCACTATGTCTGTACTGAAGTTTTAAACGTGTCATCATTTTGTTCATTTCTCGTCAGCATCTTGTGTACATCTTGTTAACATCTTGGCACTATTTGGTTAAACATCTCGTCACTAAAAAACAATTTTTTTAATAATTGTTTTTATGTTGTCACTATCTTGTGTACATCTCGTCACTATCTTGTCGTCATCATCTTGTTCTCGACTCATCACCACCTTGTTTATAACTCCCCTTACCCAACTTTGGTGTCATTTAAGTGCATTTCTAGTGCTGTTCTGGTGCAGGCGTTTTTTTTAAATTGGTGTACACCAAAACTGCACCACACTTTGTTCTTGGTGTTCTTTTGGTGGAGCTAATGGGAAAATTTGTACATGTTGGTGCAGTATTGGTGCGTTCCAATTATGTAAATTAGCACCAATTTAGCACCAATGGTGTCAAATTGGTGTAGAGGAAATTGGTGCCATTTTGGTGCTTACAATATTGGTGCAGTTTTGGTGCGTTCCAATTATTTAAATTAGCACCAATATAGCACCAGTGGTGTCAAATTGGTGTATTTAACAAATTGGTGCCACTTTTGTGTTTTTTATTGGTGCAGATTAGGTGCGGTCTATAATTAAAACTAGCACTAATTTTGCACCAGTGGTGTCTTTGAAATTGAAGTTACATACAATAGTGTTTATATATATATGTTGCAGTAAACTGGTGGCATTTTGGTGAAGGTTGCTATGGGCTGGAGAATTGTTTATTTTTAGAGATAAAATATGCAATTTTTGCTCATAATATTTAACCCTAGAAAATGTTCTCATTAAATAGTACATACAATAAGAGTATCATTCGCAAAACTTCACCTCTGCGTACGCGGATAAATGTTTGGCCCACTGTGTGAGTCGGTATGAATAGGCTATAATAGTCACAATACAGGAAGAAATTCACGTTATACATAAATTTGCAGGAACAAATTGCAAGAGGTTTATTTCCACTCAAACTATACAAATAAAGAATGTTAAACCAGAAAGTATTTAAAGTGACTCTAATTTAACTTCATCCCTTCAGTGCAACAAGTCCATTTAAGCAACAAGGTTGTGTCTTGCACGAAACTGCTCTGTGCAACAATGTCGTGCCTCTGCGACCGTTGACTTTGTGTGTACATTCAGGCTCTTTTAAGCAAGTTATGACAGGTCGTCATTCAACTGAAAACTTGCATTTTGCAAAGATGTTAACTTCAAAGATAAACAACCAATTGCGGCACCAAGGTTATAAAATGACGTAGAGTAAACATCCCTACTAGAAAAATCAGTCATCATGATGACTTAATTTGGTCATCAATGCAAAAGAGGCATCAGAGGCATCAAAAGGGCAGCATTTGGAACCCTCAAATAAAGAAACAAATAGGGATTTAAAGTCATCAACAGTCATCATAATGATGACTATTTGATGAAACAGGCATCAAATAGTCATCATTTGTGATCAGGCATCACAACCGATGACTCTTTGATGCCTGATCACAAACAGTCATCAGTTATCGGGCATCAAATAGTCATCCAACAGTCAATCAGGAACCAAACAGGCATCAGTTGGGATCAGGCATCAAACGGGCATCAAACAGTCATCAGTTGGGATCAGGCATCAAATGGGCATGAAACAGTCATCAGTTGGGATCAGGCATCAAAACAGTCATCAGTTGGGATCAGGCATCAAACAGGCATCAGTTGGGATCAGGCATCAAACGGGCATCAAACAGTCATCAAAAGGCATCAAATAGTCATCAAAAGGCATCAAATAGTCATCAAAGAGTAATGAATTATGCAAGAAAAAAAAACCATAAAAGCACAATAATTCACTCAAAATGCAGCATGTTGAAATACAAATACAACCCTGGTTGCTTCCTTTATTCTATTGTTGCGTTAAAGACGTGCTTGAACAAAAATGTCAAGTCATGAGTTTTGCTGATCTTATTCACTTCAAATGTTTTCAATAAATAAGGAAATCGAGACATATGATTATAAATAGATTTACGAAAAGCCTCGTTACATTAATCAATCTGAAATCATTAGAGCTGGGAGGTTGGGGCCTTAAAAAACATTCTGCTGAGGTATGTGTTTATTAAAAGTTACAGGCATTATATTGATTCTGACGATTTCTGTCTTCTTCAAAGGTTGATTTTGTTTTCAACCGCAAGTTGAGAGATGAAACCTTGAAAAGAAATAAATATGAAAGAAAATCTATTAAACAAATTTTCATAAGAGAGAGCAAAGATTTTAAAAGCACTAAACATCTGCATCCGTGTTTTATCTGTCATGGCAAAATTGATGTATGTTGTGTAGCCACAAGCCCTGTGGTTTTTGGAGATTGCCAAACTGGAACTACCTGTTATTGCATGGGACTCACATGACAATATATAAAGTATTTTTGTACTCAAAAGTGCAAAGAAAAATAATTGCTCATGCATGAGCTTGAGGTATTATCTTGTTGAGAAAGAGGATGTAAGTGTACTCCAGATATCTAATAGTTACATACTTTTAACAGCTTGTACAGCACTCTCTGGTAGGGCCTCTCTGCTGTATTCTTTTCCTCTTTGGCCCTTGCAACATGATTTGCTGAGTTGTTCCCTAGAGAACAGCGTCAAAAGGAGGTTCTTCACAACGACCTTTAGTCCCTTCGTCCCTTTTTCCCCAAGTGATGCCTTAACTGCATCCAACTGTTTCTCAGTGATGAACACTCCTGGATGAATTTGAACTTTTTGAATGCCACAGCTTTAATGAAGGATCAAAATAAAGAAAAGATAAATTAAAGTTACACTAACAAAACTTCATTTTCAATTTGCACAAAGAAAAATGAAGAGGTTTAAGTCCTGGTTCAGTCAAACTTTATTTCCACAATTCCACAATCCAAACTCGTTTTAAAATATTCCCGGTCAGTTTAAATTCTTGTTGCCTGTCAAACAAACACAATGACAATGTATCATTTACTGTTATATCAGTTCACTCACAGACTGAACAGAATGCTTAAATGGGAAACCGATGGCAATCCCTGTGCCATTAGTCTGAAGCATAAAAGGCCTATGTAGCCTCTTTGGGGTCGCATCGTTTGGATGGCTCGGAGGGACGGTGAGCTGGTACATGTACAGTTTATATTAATTTAAAGAACCCAACTGCATGTATCGTGAAAGAGGGGATTACCCTCAGCATCTCTGGTTGGCAGTCTATAAATATGTATACCCATGTAATTATTATTAATACATGCTTACTCAGAGCAGGCCCAGGGCTTGACTTGGTCTCTCCTAACTTTTCCTGAAGCTGCAGGTTTCTCTCCTTCGACTCAGCCAGCTCATTCTTTAGGTCCGCTATCTGTTTCCGCAGCTCCACATTCTCTCCCAGGCATTCCTGGTAGGCCTGGTATGAGTCGTTTCTCCCCAGGAGCTGGGTATAATACCCATCAGGCCGATACTCAGGGAAAAGGTACGATGGATATGTGGCCGTTGGATGCGGAAGTGCAGACCAATTTGTGTAATTGTTCTGCAAATACAAATATGTAAGAAAAAAATCATACAGAATAGTACATGTAGATCAAGAGTAATAAACATTAAAAAACACCCACATCAGATTAAACAAATTGACAGCTTGATGATCATCTTCCCTACCTGTGGTGGTTGTTGTTGTGTCAGTGGTGAGGTTGTCACTCCTGGCAAGTTCTCTGAGGCTGGGTGATAGGTAGAGGCAGTTGCCTGCTCATTATGGGTATTAGAGTCATTGCATACATTATATGATATTGAATCAAATTGTTTTAATCGCATCAGCTGCTTGCCAAAAAATAAGATTTTTTTTTCATTTTGTAGCATGACTTGGAATCAGTAACTATTCTTCCTTCTAAATTTCAATAAATTTCACCCTAAACCTATTAATTGAGCCTAGCTTTCGTACCTGTGGTGGTTGTTGTTGTTGTGTCAGTGGTGGGGTTGTCACTCTTGGCAAGTTCTCTGAGGCTGTGTGATAGGTAGAGGCAGTTGCCTGCTCATCGTTGCAGGGAAGCTGTATGAATGCAATACACATACACATGAAAACGAAACTGATTTATGAAAGCCTCGGCAAGGTTACACTTTCATCTGGGTACACACTCTTTGTGAATTCTAACATATTGGGTATTAGAGTCATTGCATACATTATATGATATTGAATCAAATTGTTTTAATCGCATCAGCTGCTTGCCAAAAAATAAGATGTTTTTTCATTTCGTAGCATGACTTGGAATCAGTAATTATTCTCCCTTCTAAATTTCAATAAATTTCACCCTAAACCTATTAATTGAGCCTAGCTTTAATAATCGTCTTTCGTACCTGTGGTGGTTGTTGTTGTTGTGTCAGTGGTGGGGTTGTCACTCTTGGCAAGTTCTCTGAGGCTGGGTGATAGGTAGAGGCAGTTGCCTGCTCATCGTTGCAGGGAAGCTGTATGAATGCAATACACATACACATGTAAATGAAACTGATTGTGAAAGCCTCGGCAAGGTTACACTTTCAAAATGTAAAACAAAATCCAAAGCTGGGTCAAACATGTTTTCCCCTGGATACTTGGCAGTTTAATAATCAACTTTCCTACTGTACCTGTGACAGTGCGGTGGTCGAGCCAGATGGTTTTCCCTTCAACTTCTCTAAAATGCCTTGGCACATCTTTTTACTAGCTTCTAATTTTGGGTTTGGAGCTGCTCGCTTCTTTGCACCTGCAAGCTCGGTGGCCTTGGGGGCATTTTTTTTCCCGGTTGCCTTGGAGACAGTTGTCGTGTCGGTGGTCTTGGGGGTTGCTGTCTTCCCTGTTGCCTTGGAGACAGTTGTCGTGATGGTGGTCTTGGGGGTTGCTGTCTTCCTAATTGCCTTGGAGACAGTTGTCATCTCGGTGGTCTTGGGGGTTGCGGTCTTCTTTGGCGCAGGGTTTGTGATGCCATCAATTTGTTGGCACACAGCTCTCATGGCATCTTGTAGTTCTTCCTGGGAGTCTGGACAAAAGGAACATCACTGTGGTTGTTTCTTTCTATTACTAGTGTACATTAAAAGTTTAAAATGTATGCACTTACTGTAATTTTTTTTTTTTAAGAGTACAAGAATACACAGTATACCAGACGACCAGTAAATACATGAAGTATGCCACTCTTGTATTCGCTCTTTGCACGGATCCGCCATGTGCATGTAGAGCCTGGACTTCATGCTTCATTTGTATTGTATTTGTGCATCTGTTTAAATGAAAGTGTCACTACACAACCATGACAATACAGAGTTACATAGTGCTTTATTCACTGCTGTACCCAATTCGAGGCTCTACACCCAAATGGCTGATCGTGCAAAGGGCTAATTAGGTGGTGGCTCGCAGTTTCCCCAAAAACAAGGGACTTTTGCCATTGGTTAAGTAATCTATAATAGAGTGGCACACTTCGTGTATGAACAGGTAATGCTGGACTTCTGATAACATGGATTATACATATTATTTTGCATCTGTCTGTACTTTCTGGATACTATTTGAAGTTTCTGTAAATATTTCTGCTTTTGAATTCACATTAGTTTTTTTAAAATACATGTTAGTACAAGGTCAAGTTCTGTTCAAGAAAGCTGCTATTTAATTTTACTTTTGAGGAAAACATAGTTTTAGTGTTTTTTAGTTTAGTTTTGACCCTGGCTTAAACATGAGTTCAAGAGCAAAGTTTACTTCCTATTTACTTTTTCTATTTTTAAGAACCTATAATACAAGTAGTATTTTTACTTTGTGAGTTTGGGGGAGTTTTAGACTTAGGTCATTCATGGAGCAATTTTATTGCTCCATGGGTCATTTTACCTTTTGAGCTTGCACTCAGAAACCATGCATGGACAGGCTTAAGCTTTGTTCACAATACATGTACTCCCATCAACCAGTGTGAGTTCAGATGAAGCATAAACCTGTCCTTTGTCTATTGTTAAAGCCTCTTGGTTTATGACTCCTTAAGGATTATAGGATTTGTCTTCCAGGAAGTGAAGTAGCCAAGACCTTTGTTTATTAGTTGATTATTCATGAGTTCAGTTTGCACAATACCTACATGTACTGGCCTTACTGCATTATGCCCTTGCCAGGAGTTTAATTACATGTATATGAAAGGCCGAGTAAAAAAAGAAACATGTTTAGCGTCCGGGTTTCTCCAAAAAAGGAAGGAGGAGGGGCTTTTTATTTCAAAATTGCCACCATTCTTTGTTGAAATGTCAATTATCCATTGTTTTTTCTGCTGCTGAAACACACAATACATAAATAAAACATTTTGGTCAAGACATTTAGACAAGACATTCAGATTGTTTTAGCTGAGATCGTTTAAAATAACCCTTTAAAAATAACCATCGTTTTAAAGCCATTGGACACTTTCGGTAACGGTCATGTCAAAGGTCCACTTTCGTGTATCACAACTTCGGATCAACTTCTATGTAAAATAACAAACCTGTGAAAATTTAGGCTAAATCAGTCATCGGAGTCGGGAGGAAATAACGGGAAAACCCACATTTCGCACGTTTCGCCGTGTCATGACATGTATTCATAATAAATCCGTAATTCTCAATATCGAGAATTCATATTGTTTTAATGTTTTCTCAAAAAGTAAAGCATTTCATGGAACAATATTTCAAGAGAAGTCTTTCACCATTACCTTCTGTACACCCTGTAAATTATTTGTAAATCTGTGAACTTTGTTTTCTGTACCGAAAGAAATGACTTGGGAAGGAAATGACCAGTTTTCGGTTTGGAACTGTGTTAGCTTTTAAAATTCTTATTAAATACATATACCTTCATGTTTTGTTCCAATTTACAACCATGTGTTTATTTCAAGCCTGTATACCTACGTAGCCATATTTTATAAACAAACGTATAAGGCCATGGATGAGAATGAAAATGTTGCGGTCACCGCCCGCATCCGCATGCTCTGAAAACTACCGCTGAAAAAATTCACTATTTTCACAAAATTTCATTATTTTCACACAAAAAAGACTCTGCATAAAAAATGTTCAAGTTCAAATCATCAAACACGGGTAAAAGGTTATATTTACGCATTTTACTAGTAGTACTATACGAGGCAGACAATTCCGCCACGATCGTGATTGCGATCGTTTTATTTGCAGTAAACACGCATCTGTCGTTCATCTGTCGAGCGCAATCAACAAATTTGTGCAAAAGTATTCTGCGCAAATTTTAATTTGCGCTATGCAGAATAGGCAAATTTATGTATCGATCTCCAGTTTGCGCAATTCCAAGATTGCGCATCTTCGTGTGCAAAATAATGACTAATGAAAAAAAGCCTCACGTCATTTCAAAAATGCCTGGACGCAAATCTAAAACTTTCATTCTCATGGCCTAAAGATGTTATCATTTTTGAGACAATGTCATTGGCAAAAACCTTGAGTAGTTATTTTAATTCCATGAGGAACTGCAAAAACTGCAAGTGTTTTATTGTACTACTAGGCTTACAAGAGAAACGATTCAGGCAGAAGAAAGGACTGACTGAAGGATTAATCTTTTCTCAGATCAGATTAAATTGTTTTGGTGAAGATGAATTTTCTTTATCTTTAGGCCCTATTTCTTTCCTCTTTCTTCATGCTTTCTAAAGCCACAGTAATTCAAAACTCATTTACCATTTTTTGTATAGGGTATAGGGGCGAATGATCATGATAAATATGATGTACTTCTAGAAACTAGGCCTACATGATTTTCAACTTACCACTTATTTTCAAAATCTTTGCGTTGTAAGATTTCCTCCCCGGCCCTTTCCATTTCACCATTCCTGTGGCCCCTTCCACGCGATTATCTTCTTTGACCACAGAAGACAGTGGCTCGATGCTGGTCAATTTTTCGTCGACCCAGAAGACCAGGCAGGATTTTCTCTTCTGCTGGCTTAGTGTCGTGTTGACATCTCCAACATTGTCACGGAGAAGGTCGCCGACATCCAAATGTGAGGGAAACCCATGGGAGGTCATAGTGCAACCAAACAATTTATTGATTTTACGCGTTTGATTGTCAAACAAATGTCATGAACTCTGCAGTCTGGCAGTCAAATGAATTTGAATGATCACAATTGCGGACTCGACCGGACGTGACGTACGTGTTGACGTCGTGGCAGTTGGTCAACCTCTTTCCTTGAATTTCGCTCGTCCCCAGCGCGCGCCTTGGAGCTGACAAGCAAAGCGCAGAACAAGTTTCCAATGTTCATGTCAACTACTCCGTGGGCACGAGGTTGCGAATGCGAAGACCCTTGCTAAGTACTGTAGTCTGGATACTAGTCGCTATAATACGTATCTGACTACAACCTCACAACGCGGTCGACTAGTCTGGTTTCCTTCGCGGTCTACGAACCGTTGCGACGCCGAAACACAACAACAGAGCCGACCGAACGACGTCCGTACGTGTACTATTTATTTATTCAACCACAAGTATAATGTGATTTTTCTCCATAATTCTGGAATTCCATATTTGTATTTTGAGGTACAATTCAAGTCTTTTTTCACGTTCTGTAAGTAGACAAACGTGTACAGTGAACGGGATCGCCCGCGCTCAAACTTCGCATCACGGTACGGTTGTCTTTACTTCTTAATTTAATTTTAGTTAGGCCCTAATTATTTTTATAGTGGAAATTACTACCAAGATTGATGAAAGGATGTCCACCAATCCAAGACAAAGGACGAAAAGATTTTATAAAGAACGGTTTCGGCACGAGGATCCTTTCGTGGCTGCACCCAAAACAACAAAATGGAGGTTGAGGAAAACCGACATGAACCAGGACGATGCCGATGGTTGCAGTCAAAACAGTGTCGATGGCCACGGTGAGACAAATTCTTAGGCCTACACAGTACTACACCACAGTACTACTAATAGAATACTACAACAACTAGGCTTTAACCTCATGCATGTAGACACAGAAATACATTATGACTTAAAAGAACAGATCTATATGTTCAACCTTGTAATAATTTGTCTCTGTTGGGTTCTACTGCAAATTTTATATTAGGCGAGAATTTACTCTAACTTTTAAATTTATCTGAAAAAAAAAACCTCAGCAATAAATGGTCAGCAGTAAAAATCGGTAGGGCATGGGCAGATGTGTAGTTATTAATATCATGATTATGATGATCACAGCCCTTAATTTGGTAGGCTTATGTTCATCAGCATGATCGGAGTAATTGCAAATTTGCAAATATCTTCAAAACGATCTATCACAGTCACAGTACATGTACATGTATTAGTGCGTAGCTGCATGTTAGTGACCATGCTAATTAACAAAATTGGCATTTCAGTACATATTCATTTTAAATTAGAGTCTGCAAACAAAATCAAACTTTTGTGAACACATGGTTGTTGTCAAGTATCCACATCTCATTTCAAAGGCTATTGTGACTTGTGTGGAGCTACTGAAAGAAAGCCCGGATTGGAAAATACAATAACCAGACATAAACATGATAGAGTTTCCATAAAAGAAATAAATTGTTCACACCATAAATAATGCCCTTTATCATTTGTTACCCCGTATACAGATGGCAAGGCCAAAGATGATTGTGTGATGACAGCCGCAAAATCTGCACCTGCTATTAGTATTACCGACACGGATGACAATTTCATGATGGAACATGATGTCTCCACGATCTCGGCAAGCTCGGAATCAGAGTCGGAGCCAGACACATCCAAGACCGAGGACTACATATCAACGAACATGACGGAGGAAAGTCGACTTTGCCATCCTAGTTCTAGTACTACACTAAACGTTATTAGACCAAGGTCGCCTACCCTTCTTTCTGCCAATGACGCTTGCAACACGGACACTTGCTCTAGTCCTCCCTGTGAGCTACTATGTGAGCTTACTGCGAGTAGTTCCCCCATCATGCACAATGAACAACATGAGCAACTTGTGTGTGGTACGGCACATGATCTTGATATGCCTACATTCAACTTTGATACCCTCACAAGGTACGTACATGTACGTATGCTTACACATCAAAAAATTTCAGGGTCATAATATAGACCTGCACAGAACGCAAAAGCACACTTTTTACCAATACAATGGGGCAGTGGTTGGTTAAAGGTCGGGGAGGACGCACCGTGTGCTGTATCCATGCCCAATACAAGAACGTGGAGTTTCCCTGATCTATCAGAAATGTCAACAAAGATCGTGAATATACATACTAAAGTGCAGCTCTGCCATTCGGTATGTGCACAACAGTACAATACAATTAACAACATCAACCATTTTAAACTGCATGGTTGTTTATGCAATAATGTCAACTTCTTACATGTAGTCATTGTTGAAGCCTATCACTATGTTTTGAGTCACACCTGTAACCAGAAGATTTTTTTATTTTTATTTGCAGGTGGAAGGTTTCTATCAATGCCTGTACTGTGGACCCATGGGCAACAAACAGCGCCACAGACGTTGATCAGCAAGAGGGTATGGATACAGCCAACAGAGTATGCATTGCTGAAGAGGGTAAGACTTACTTTTAAGTGGGTTCGGTAATCAGTAGGCCTATGACCCCTTTGTCGAAGCGTGCAGTTTAGCCTAATGCGTATGCGATATAATTTTATAATATAAAAGTTTTTTTTTTATTACCTGGATGCACATTTTTAAAACCTGGATGCGCACAGACAAACAGTATCACTTTCTTTTAAAAAGTGTTTGTGATTATATTCTTCAGGGGCCAACATTAATTATAGTATAACAATTTGAGAAGAACATTATTTTTATTCATACCTTGGCCTCCCCTCAAGATCAAGATTGCTTTGATAATGTTTTGTTTAAGGTCTTTTTGAGCTGATTGTAGGACTTTAAGTAGTGCCACTGGCCGGAACAGCGATGAATGACAATAGATATTTGTGTGTGAACATGTACACTTTAAGTGCTTGGCTGTGTGTAAGGGTACACTGCTGTTTCATTTTCATTGGACATCAAGAGCAAAGTGTGTTATTTGCTTTGCTAGTAATAGCTAGACAAAAGTTTTTTTTTAAATATAAACTCATGCAAACTTTAATTTCTTTTTCTTGATGTTTACATTTACCAGGCACATTGCTGTACTTTGAACCCAGTCCTGATGATGAGGGGATAAGCATCGAGGATCGAACAAGACAAGATCACCAAGCTCTCTGTTGCAATAGTGATGAAGAAGATCCGAGTAAAGTTTCTCAGGCTTTCAATGAAGACGATTTGCCACTCTTTCACGATGCTCAAATTTCTAAATCAGAGAGTGCATTACTGACATTGACATTTGCGCTAAGGCATGATTTGTCTGGAGAGTGTTTAAGTGATTTGCTCAGACTCCTTGAATTACATTGTCCTTCACAAAATTCATGTGACACGTCATTGCATTTATTCAGAAACCATGTAAAAGGGCTTAAATCACCCGTTAGGTTTCACAGATTTTGTAGTAATTGCAACATATTCATAGGCGAGGACAAGAGCATTTCTATATGTCCAAATAGTAGCTGTAGCAAAAACTTTACACCTAGTGAAGATATGCCATATTTCCTTGAAATTCCTATAGTTGATCAACTTAATAATATGTTTAAACGACCTAACTTTCATCAAGATCTGCTTCACAGGTTTAGTACTACATCCAAATGCACCAGTACCATTTCGGACATATACGATGGTTCACTATACCAAAAACAATGTCAGCCAGGGGGGTTCTTGTCGAATACTAATCACATTTCATTTATGTGGTATGTAGATGGTGCACAGTTGTTCAAATCAAGCAAAGGAAGTTTGTGGGTACTTTACTTAGCTATCAATGAGCTCCCATATGCAAAAAGAATGAACCCTGACAACATCATACTTGGAGGCCTGTGGTTTAATGATGGAAAGCCTTGCATGAGTTCATTCTTGAAACCCTTCTGTGAATCACTAAATGAGTTGTATTCAGCTGGTTGCGATGTCTACTGTGGGCACTGTCGAGATGAGGTCACAATCAAGGCCATGGTACTTTGTGGAACCTGCGACTTGCCAGCAAAAGCAGGTGTCATGAACATGACCCAGTTCAATGGTGAGTTCGGTTGTCCCGTTTGCTGCCAACATGGGAAAGTAGTTGAAGCAGGTAGGGGTCATACTAGAGTGTATCCTTTTGATGTTGAAAACACTGACGGACCACTCAGAAATAATGCCGAGACAATTCAACATGCTGTTGAAGCTTCAGCAACTGGAAAGCCAGTACAAGGCATGAAAGGTCCATCGTGGTTTTCTACATTGGAAGACTATGATTTGATTCAAGGGACAGGGGTGGACTACATGCATGGAGTCTTGTTAGGCGTCGTTAGGCAACTTTTAAAGTTGTGGTTCACGCCAAAATATTCCTCCTTGCCATTTAGTTGCTGTAAACGGGTTGATGAAGTTGATGAAAGACTGCTCAGTATCAGACCACCTAGTTACATCACGCGTCTCCCAAGATCGATCAAACAACACGTCGCATATTGGAAGGCAAACGAGTGCAGGGCTTGGCTGTTGTTTTACTCTGTTCCTGCACTCTGTGGGGTCTTGTCAAATGATTATTACCAGCATCATCTACTCATAGTAGAAGCTATACATATACTGTGCAAGGTTGAAATTTCTCAAGCCGATCTTGTACACTGCAGACGAGTCCTCATCCACTATGTTGCGACATTTGGTGCTCTTTACTCCGACAGACACATGACAATCAATGTGCACCAACTCTTGCACTTGGTTAATGTAGTTCAGAACTTGGGGCCATTATGGGTTTACAGTTGCTTCTCCTTTGAAAGTCTGAATGGAAAATTGCTCAAGCTGGTCCATGGTGCCAACAAACCCGTTCTCCAAATTGCAAATGCAGTGACAAGCATGCTTCGGATCCCTGAGTTGGGTGGGAGACTGGTACCGAATTCGAAGGCGGCTTCCTTATATGGACATTTCCAAGGTCGTGGCAGTAAACGTGCAAGTGCTGTTGAAATTGAGCCCGAGATATACATGTTGGGGAAGTTGAAGATGAGCTTAAGTGATGAATACCTGAACGCAGTAAACAGAGCAGGGGCTGTTGCTACATCAATGTTCTCCTTTTTGCGAGTACGTGTCAAGGACAGGCTTGTTTGCAGTTCCCAGTATGTTGCTTTGAAGAGCAGAGATTGCTCTGTTGTTATGCTCCGAGATGGCAGTTTTGGAAGGGTCGAGATATTCCTGAAATGTTGTTTCTGCGATTGTTCTGGTCAATGTAATTGTGAGAGTTCACGGCCAAGATATTTTGCTCTTGTGAGGAAAATGGATGTTGCAGGCTGTGTTGAAGCTGGACTTTGCTGTGATGAATTGACTGAAGTATCTCTTCCACAAGTTCAGTTGGTGAGAAGTATGTCTGAGCAATTACTTGCCATACAAATTGGAGCGATCATGGAAGTATGTGTGTATGTTTGTATTGGTTTGGAAAAACAGGACCTTCCTGATTTGGAATTTGTAGTTATACCTCCAAACTGCATAGAATGCGATTAAGCCAACATTGGCTGAGCATTTGTTTTAATGCCAGGTGACTAGTTATTGGAATATTGTATTTAATTATATCAGGCTTGAGATTTTCAGACTGTTGTGAAATCAGACCTTTCTATGCCATTTTGTTTGTGTTTTTATGCAGAACAAATAATAATAACAATAATAATAGTAATGACCAAAAACGGGACGTGTTGGTTTTTGCTTAGAAACGCCTGTATGCAGGGGGTTTCGCACTGCTGCGGCTTAATATTACAAATTGATATGTGTAGGTTTCAGACCTTTCATCATCTAATTTCAATCCTTTTGCTAAATTGACAATCTCATCCCTGTTAATGTATATATTGGAATTGTGAATATTGGAATTGTATCCTCCTGTGGAAATCAATAAATCAAAACTTAAAGAATGAAGAATGTCACATGATTGTTTTATTGCAGTTGTTAATTTATATGAAGTTTCACTTCACTCCGACATTGGTTCAATTAGGCCCCACATTTATCTTCAGGTCTAAGACATTATTGAAGTTGGTGTTTTTGTTTATTAAAGATTTTAATTTTGTCTTGGTAAAATTTGCAAGTGTGTACAACAACAAAGTCGAAATAAGTCCGTTTCACCAACTGTCCAGATAACTTTGTGCATTGCATTGAATATAGCATGTATAGTGGTTTTGGGAAAATAAGCTAAGTTTCAGTCATCGCAATGAGGCATCATCTTCGATGACTGAAACTTAGTTTTTGGAGGCTATGATGCCTGTTTGTTAGAAATTTTTGCAACAGTTATCCACTGTGATGACTGATGATGACTTTGATGCCAGTTTGTGATGACCATTGATGCCTCCTGATGACCAAATGATGCCTATTGATGCTTCACGATGACCAAATGATGCCTATTGATGCTTCACGATGACCAAATGATGCCTATTGATGCTTCATGATGACCAAATGATGCCTATTGATGACACTTTGATGCCTGAATGATGACCATTGATGCCTTTTGATGACATTTTTGCCCAGTGATGACCAAATGATGACTGATGATGACCGATGATGACCAAATGATGCCCAATTTTACTCATGATGACCAATTGATGACTGATTTTTCTAGTAGGGATACACCACAATTTTAATAACAACAGTCATCATGATACTTCAAAAATCTTATAAAGCTTACATCTCCACCGCCCCCCCCCCCCCCCCCCACTTGTGGCTTTTTCCCTCCATCAAGGCCCATCTACGAAATATTTCTTAAAAAGTTAATCTACAAATCATCACATATTGTGGCCTTTCTTGATTTTTGTGAAACTTTTATTTAACACTTGCACTTGTTATAGTGATGCATTGAAAGAGTTGAAGTTTTAACAGGAAGCCAGACTGGGCTACTAAAAAAAAATCTAATAAAAATTTTCTCAAAAAATTTGAACTAAGTAACAGTAACAAGATTTAAGCCAAATAGGATGTCAATTAAAAACGAACAAACTGAAGGGAAACCAAATATTGAAGAGGAAAAAAAACGAAAAAAAAACAATGACACAAGCAAGGCCTATAAACCCATAAACAATTTAACATATCTGGCAAGCTGCCATGAACTTACCCGAAATTTCCAGCACTGTAGCTGGGTACATTTTTTTGTCGGAGTAGAGAGCCATTACCTCATCCCCAATGTTGATCGTCCCCGAGTCTGACTGAGACTCATTATTTCCATCTCTAATGACGAGCCGAGTGTTATCTTCGATAAAATGAACTGTCACCCACACTGCACATCATCATTTAAAAAAAAAAAAAAAAAAGCATTAATATAATATGATTAAGTCGTGACACGCAACCCAGGTATTCAACATTCACTGCAGAATGCCCCGACATTTTTTCAGTAACTTTGCCTTGCCTTGTACTCCCCGTAGTGTTTGCCTGGCCAAATCTTCATCATTGTTGTTGTGACTTATTTTATAAGAACTTGGGTGCTATCCCTGTATGGCTAAACGTACATGACTATTGACACGGCAGTACAGTTAATTGCATGGCTTCTGACTGGCAGTGGCACCTCCGATAGAGAACTAGCATGTAGGCCTAGTATATAATCCAGAGGTCGTTGGTTCAAATCCAACTCTAGGGGCTAGTCAATTTTTTGTCGAGCCCCAAATCATTCAATTTTTAAAAAAAATTGTGTAGATGTTGATTTTTTAGTTTTGAAACTTACATTTACAACTGTTTAGCATGATGTGGTCAATCTAATTTAACAGTCGAATTCTGAACTAAAAAAAAAACCCTATCTGAACTAGCTAAAAAGCATGAAAAGGGGTAAGACTAAGTCCTCCAACTCTACTCTAATCCTACTCTCTCTCTCTCTCTCTCTCTACTACATGGGCTAAAGTAGTAGGAGTAGAACTAATGAACTAGGTAGAACTCTAGTCTAGTCCCATACACAATGTTGTTAACAAGTCAGCTAGGAGTTGGACTTCTAATTTATAATGAAATATTTTTCTAACATGTCTTAGCCTACTATAAAGTATAGTACAATAGTATTAATAATTCGGGCTCTACATTGGAATCTGACATTGTATTTGTATTGTCAACGTTGTTTAAAAAATAAAATTTGTAAATTGTATTGTGTAACAACGGCAGTTTATATACTTGCCCTCATTGTCAGCAAATGTCTTTTGCTTTATTGTTCGGTTGCGTCTTGACATAATGATTTGCTCTGAATAGCCGTCCTTGTGGCCTACGTATTTCAACTTTCAGTATGGAACTGGAACTATTCAACTATTTGTGGATTGAGCTAGCAAAACTTCATGAACTTTTCACCTTTGCACATTGTTTTTTTGCCGCCGCTTTGTCGTCTCACGCATGCGCATACTACCGATTGTGCAGTCATTCTATTTTGTCCAACTAGGAAGACCGGCTAAGTAAAACCAAGGCGCCTACACAACGTGCGCATTCGTCCTATTCTTCTGATCTGTGTGACAATTTGGGAATTCGAAGTTGGACATCGCAAAGTAATCAAAGCTGGTCCCCTGCTGGTGGTCCGCATGTACTGTAGGTCAGTGGTGGTCGTCCGGCATGCAAATTGTTTTTTCCAGGATGGTAAAGGCCAAGATTTGCATACCTCGCTCTCATTGGCTGGTTGCTGATTTGGGTCTGTCCACGTACACACACACACAGTGTGTGTATGCATTATTAGACGTTGTAGAGAGGGAGGTAAAAAGAACAGCTGCATTTCTTCGCTCATCACATACCACTTTTCGTCAGCCTTGACGATTCACAACTTCATGGTTTCAATTTGCTAGACTCCTAAGAAAAAAGAATTAAGGTACTGGGTGGTCGAGTCAATAAATTAATTTATTTGTCTAAATGCATTGGGTAGAATGTGCTACGCATCGCATCACTAACAAAAGGTTATGTTGCTATAGACCAACCCACACAGTTTAAAGATATACATTTTAATACCAAAAATAAGAAACGTAGAACACAATGAATTTCTGCATTTTCTTTATTTTTATGTCGTTTGAAGAGAATGATGTTGACAATAACAAGAAAACCTTAAAGCATAGATAGAGCAACGGTTTGAGAAATATTCCACCAAACGCGTTTTCCAAGCCTCAGATTGCTACTGAATACAAAACTGTTGTTGGTATTTAGATTAATGTACTATATATACTAGACCTACTTACACAATTACTAGTTAGTCTTCATTAATTTGTTGTGCTAATAAGGTACTTTTGGGGTCCATGCTACCAGATAAGGTTACCTGCCAAACTACCATGTTACAAGTACCATTGTGTCTGGTATCTTGTATTTTTCTGCTTAGCAGGGAGATAAGCAATGTTGTCTACTGAAGCAGCCTATGCAGGGCCCAATTTCATGAAGCTACTTAAGCAGAAAAAGTAGCTAAGCGCAACAAAATTTAGTCAGAATAAGGTTACCATGGAATATGTACATTTTGCGACTCTTTTTGCGTAAATTCTTAGCTATATTTCTGCTTAGTTATATAGCTTCTGCTCCTTTTATGTTTAGTTTTTTATGTTCAAAATGTATTGAACGGTATTGTAATTTTCTCTAAGATACTTTTTCATCTGTGTTTGGTTTAATTTTTTGTTACTTTATCTTTGATTTTAGTTTTAAAAAAAATTAAAGATAAGGATGACAAAATCTTAAACTGTGATCAATTTTCCATAAACCGAACAAAAACAATTGTACGTGAAAGATTTTGTTCTGCTGTAAAAATCTACACATTACGGGGATTTCCTGAACAAATTGTTTAAGAGCTTTTTATCAAGAGGTCCGTGATCCCCTAAAGCACTAGCAAACCAGAATTACTCTTCTTCGAGGAAACTTTCACCAAAAAACCATTAAACATTAAAAATTCAGTTGCAGCTACAGTCCTACAGTAATTTCACCAAAGGACCCTTTAAGTGAAATCAATGTTACAAAATCTTCAACTGAAATGCTTAAATACCAGACTAAACTAAAAGAGTCCTCAAAGCATTAACAAAAGTACATGAGCATTATCTAATAATGCAATTGAAACATAAGTAAAATATACTTAAAGGAACACATTGCCTTGGACGGACGAGTTGGTCTTAAAAAAGCATTTGAAACTGGTTGTTATGAAATGCATATGGTTAGAAAGATGTTTTAAAAGTAGAATATTATAATGATCAACGCAAGAATGAGTCAAACTTGCACGGTTTTCCCTTAACGTCGCAAAGAAACACGGTCGGCCATTTTGTGGAGTTAAAATTTTGACTCCATAAAATGGCAGACTATGTTAGTTTGCATTGTTAAGGGAAAACTGCAATTTCGAGTCATTCTTGTGCGGATCATTAAATTATATTTTTAAATTAGGCTCATTTCACAGGTTTGTTTTGTTTGCATATGTTGAGATACACCAAGTGAGAAGACTGGTCTTTGACAATTAGCAATAGTTTCCAGTGTCTTTAAAGGGAAGGTAAACATTTGGTAATCAATTAATCAATCAATCTGAAGCCTACAGCGCAGCATTCATTAGTATAAAACATTTTGAAATAAAGTTCACTTCGAAGAAATGTGGTTGGTAATACAAAATCAGTTGTTATGCCCCAAAAGTTTAATCTGACCATGGACACGGCAAAAGGAAGGTGACGACCAAAGTATTGACGAGTAAGATCTGAGAAGTGTTACTGTAGATCGTGTGTGCTAACTAAGGATTATTCTTTGTGCGTGGACATATTCACTCAGGATTGTTAGCAATACCTCAAAAACAAGTTTTATTGTATTAATCTAGAGGATTCAAACAATCGAAGGGTTAATAAAAAACGGTATACTTTGCCTTCAAAAACAATTAGGCCAGGGAACAAAGGTAGGGTGCATAGTGTATTAAGGGAACAACTTTTACAAGTGTGTTATTCTTAGGATTGTTTACTTGGTAGAGTGGGTCTTTCCCAAGCTGATGTTTGCAGAGACACTGTGTGAGAGGGAATGGGGGGCACTTGGTTTTTTATGGGGAGGTAGCTGACTCATCGATACTTTGGTCGCTTTCTTTTTGCTGTATCCATGTTCAGAGGTGTGGTCAACCTTGCATGGTCTACCAACATGCAGTCTCCTCCTTCCACCCAGGGCCATCCGCCTCCAACTTATAGAAGTTGGTTGTACCATGATCTGTGTAGAGGTCTGCAAGGCTTGACGCCTTGCCTTTTTGCATACTCGTTTTGCTGTAGTAGCTGCCCCATTGTACTTCCCAAAGGTGTGAAGCGCGGAGACAAGATGGCTCTTGGTGGTAATCTTTGAAAACTGGGAAGTGAAGGTCTGTATTGGAGTCATAAAAACCTCTGGATTCGTCTCCAGGCTCTCTTCCAAGGTTTCAAACATCTGACGGAGCTCTTTTTTTGCATCATCTTTTTTGGCATTATGTTGAGTAGAGTGACGCTGCTCATACTGGTTTATGAGGGAAGACTGCGCTCTCATACTGTCTACCCTTAAAATTTGTAGATCACGTGGTGGGTTGCTAGGAGTTGAGGGTGTACTCTCTGGCTGAATGGGGTCTGGCTTGTCCACATCATTGAAGGAGACTTGGTTCTCTTCTACAGAGGTTGAAACAATACCAGCTTGTAGAGGCTGAAACCAAGCTGAGTCCAAGTTTTCATTCCCTACAAAAATAGAAAATGTTCACTCATTTAGCCAATAATTTATAGACAGAAGATTTGCAGACAATAATTGAAAATTCTTTAATTAATTAAATTCTTAGTGCATGCATGTTGGTTTCTGTCACAGCACATGGTATTGATTCAATCATGACTTTAAACATGAATAAGTAGTATCTGTTTTCTAGTAAAGTTACTAGGCATCATCCTGAATAATGATTTTGATTGGTGTTAATCTCATTGATGAGAGCAGTTAAGTGTTATTTGTCAAACAACATATGCCTTGCAGCGATTGTAATTTTCTGTGTTAAACTTGGATTGTCAGAAAGCAATAGGACTCATTGCATGATTTGTTTCTTTCATGAATGTGGCACTAATATAATTTGTATGTCAAATGTCAAAGCTTTGTTTTCTTTTGACTGAGTGTGCTGTGTGGCCCTTTAATAAGAAAAGTGTTCTTGAAACAGGTAGGACATTCCAAACCTGTTAACCGGACAGGCAACAGAGTTATGCCACAAGAGTAATACTCATTGATGAATCACTAATGTCACTTGATAAAACCTACCTGTGGCAATTGTGTAGAACAAGGCACGCATCTCAGCTGATGTGACTGGCTGACTGACTCTTGACTTCATATTCAGACTCACTTATCTGAAACAAAAAAATGCATGATAAAACACTGTATGAAAATGTAAAAAATGTAAAAAAGTGGAATACAGAAAAATATATTATGGGCGAAGGCCGAGTTGGATATTGGACGCAGACACGCTATATTTTTCCATATTCCATCCTCATTATAAGTCATCGAGGTTATTGACCCAATTCATCCGAAGTCATCATCAGAATAATCTTTGATGTACCATATTGGTGGGCAATGTCACTGCGTTTTTCAGTGAAGTGCGCATTGTAGGCAGGGCAGCATTTACACGTAAACCTATAGGGGTCATTTCGTGTCAAATCATCCAATTTTCAGAAAAGTTCCCAGGTGACCCTCTCAGATTTTGATGAAACTTCATCAGAATGATTGGATGTGGCAAAAATGAACACATACAAAAAAGCTAAGTCATACTCCATGTCGTTTTCGAGATATGACCCATTGAAATTTGGCCGAGGCGGCCATTTTGTGCGCGCGCGAGACGCGAAAAGTGATTTTTGTGACAATTTCAGACTTTGAAAGCTCATAATTTATTTTTTGTACCAGGTAGAGAGCTCAAATTTGGTATTCCATCTTACTTTTTGCCAAATTTCATGAATCTGCACTCAATTTAAATGTATTTCCTTTAATTTTCTAGATATGGTCACCCAAAGTAGGCACTTTAATCAGCCGAAAATGTTTTTTGTGATTTTTGGGGTCACCCTGTGCCCACATGAGGGGTCAAATAAATCCTATATTCCCTAGGTATTATCTATGGGTGCATGTCTATACCCATAAGTAATGTTTAACTCACCAATGCATTAATTTAGAAAAAGCATGGGCCCAAAGTTGGTTCCAGCCCGTCTTGACCCCGGTTGACCCCGCGATCAATTGAAATAGTTTTTGAAATTTACACCAGTTAAACATACATATCATATCTACTTTTTATACACCAAATTTCAGCTTTGACACTCAACTCCTTCTTGGTTTGGTAGCTATTTCAGAAACAGGTGTTTTTAGCACATTTTTTATCAATATCCTTACAATTCTTACCATACATTGATATTCGTATACAAGTTAGTGCAATTCAATTTGTTTTATGTGATGAATGCTTGCAGTTTGGCTTGAATTATCTTTAAGTCTTCATCAGGAAGTGTGTACTGGCGGCCTCCATGTCCCTGTAACTCTGGAGCACCGATGACACAGATAATATCTTGGTATGGTATCCAACAATCATTGCGGGTGTTTTGTGGCCAAGAGAGTGCATTGGAGTTCTTGTTTCGTCTCATAAACCTCACAAAAGACATCATTTTCTTCATCTGAACGTTCCACTATGGTACCAATGTACCACTCATTATTGTACATGCGTGCGATGTAACGTCCTGGTTGGTACTCCTTCGGGTCAGCCTGAAGTGGAATGTTTGCAGAAATGGATTCTCTCTCATCTGCATTGTCTCCAATGTGCACAATGTTGCAGTGGTTGTCATTGGAGAGACGCCGCATCTCGATCTTTCCATCATCAATGGGTATAAAACTGTGATGAGAGCGTGTGCCTGCTATAGTCTTTGATGATGAGAACCTATCAACTAGGCTGTACTTCTCTGCATTTGCCTGAACCTCAACATTGCTGACAAAGAAAAACTTTATCCCTGATATGTTTTGATCGGCCCAGTCAAACATCTGCTTTGGACTTAATATCTGGTACTCCACAGTAGCCTGTAGACTTGCTCTGGTAACCAGCCTCTTAGTAGTGCCACCCAAGCCATCGCAAGGACTGGTAGCAAAAAAATGCCATTCAGCTTGTAGCTGTCCATGGTCCGATGCGTGGTAGCAGAGATTTGACAAGTTCTTGTGGTTCTTATATTGGCTTGCAGCCCCATCACTAAAATACATTAATTTCTTCAAACCAGGAAGCTGATCCTTGATATAGGGAATGAGTCTAGAGATAAATGCGTTAACAGTTGTTGTATCATGTTTCATATAGTCGGAAATCATGACGACACTTGTACATTTTAATTCATCTCCTTCCATGTGGTAAATCGCAAAAGGGTGCAATGTGGCTTGGCTGTTGTCCCAATAATATCATTGAATAGCATCCTGGACTAAAAAGCTGTAATTTTCAGCGAAGTCCATCAAGATGATGGCGGTATCTTTTGCCAGTGTTTCCTTGAGTGATCTTAAGTACGAAGCCTGTGATTTGGTCACATAATGGTGCTGCCGTAGACAATCAACTGCATTGCAAACAGTGTCACTGAATTCCTGAACCAATGTTTGGAGGGTTACCAATGCTGTTCTGTCAGTATTGTAGCGATGCCCGTCTGGTGGTCACCAGCTGAGGACGAGCGGTAGTCCTGCTGGCACTTGGGGTGAGGTCGTTAGGCAACCATATATCGCCGCATGTAATAAAAATGTGGGGGAGGGGGTCCAGAAACTGTAAGAAACTACTGACTTCCAAGGAGTGAGGGCAGAGACAAGTTACTGATTGACTATTGATCCGTTTTATTTATTATCTCTACAAAAGCACAGTAATTCCTACTTCCCACTACGTAATCCTCCTTTCCTTAAGGACAGAAATGGTCCCTTAAGGCAACTGACAACACTTAAGATGACCGAAATCCCTCAAGTAACTGGAAATGCCATAAGCAACTGGAAAATCCCTTAAGGTAACTGGAACTAACTTAAAGTAACTGAACCGCACTTACGGTAAAACCAAAGCTGCCTTTAGGGCCTGATAAAATCCCGGACTCCGAGCAAACAATACAATGCACAATAGAATGTGACCTCCTTACGGGAGGCAGCAGCGTGCTCCCCATAATGCCCCGCGGCAGCCAGCGCCCCGCCAAACCGCCTACTCGCTCGCTAAGGGCGCCTGCTCTCGCGCTAAGCCTGGAGCGCCACCGCGCGGTACCATTTCGTTACAGTATGCATCCATTGCTTGTAGCTAATGGCATCATCTAAGTCGACTTCATTTGAATCAAACAATTCAGTGATATACAGTTCCAAGGTATTTTTTCCAGGGCATTTGTCACACGACTGCATGATACAATTGCGATTGTCAATGTCACAAACTACTTTGTTCAAATATTCCTTATAATCACACTTGTCGAGCACAACTGCTAATAGCAACTTGACATTTTTGTGCTGCTGACATACACATACAGAATGCATACCCTTGCTGTTCACTGAAACACACCATTTTGGTCGCAACTCACAAAACTTTGAGAAGCCAATCTTATCACCGGTCCGATTCAGATACTCCAGGTGCAGTTCCTTCAAGTTTACAAGCAACAATCTTTTCTGCATCTGTACTTTATTTCCATCAATTCGAACCGAGACAACTCCTTTTTCCAGGGCACATGCATGAAAACTCGGATTGGTAAAACCTGATGACACTTTCCACCACTTCTGGAGATAGACTCTTTCCTTTCTTTGGACTTGGCTCACCTAATATCCCTTTTCTGGCCCTCTTAACCATATGTTGGGAAACACTGAACTCCTCCATAGTCTTCATTATACTCCAACTTGTTGGTGCAAGAGTAAGCAGCTTTATTTTCTCATTCCGCGTAGCACTGCAACACTTTTCTTTTAATAAGTCAACAAAGCGGTCCAAGTCTTTGCACCTTTCACATGTGTCCTTCATTTTTGTAGGTTTCAGTTGAGCTGTTGGTACATTAAGAACTTTGGCCACCTTTGCTGTAGCTGCGGCTTGCAGGTCATTGACTTTCTTACTACCATAACTAACTTTATCTCTTGAGCTGACTGGTTTGATAGGCGAACATCCAAGCAACAAGGAACTGGTGTCCAGGGATTCTACTGTTGTATTCAAGGGTTCAAATTCGTCATCTGTTGAAGATTTTTCAGATTCCCACTGCTTGTCAAAACAATGTCTACACAACTTCTGACCAGGCTGTAAATCAAGTCTATTTCCAATATCTGCATCCACAAGGCATAGGTTCTCAAAAAAAAAAAATAATAATAATATATATTTGTTGGTATGGTGTCGAACACAAAATCTTTGCAATCAACAAGATTATTTTTTTGTTCCTATTATTTATCAGGCTGACTAAAATTTTACTTACCTGAATGCTAAAAACATTCAAAAGTTCACAAATACGGTTCAATGATTCAAGTTCTAAAGTTCACAAATTACTATCGACAGTTGAAGTTCCAGGATGACAGAGCAATAAAAAACAATACTGATCTGTCATCCGGGTACTTGCGCTGAAGATATTTAAAAAATATACTGATTTATTGAACCACTTGGAAGCCTTCTTTAGATTCAATAATCTTTGATATTTGCTTTATTAGAATTCCACGCTTCCCGGTCCAGCATGAGTATCCTCAACTCAATGGTTTCTATGGAGATGTTGGCCATTTGGTCATACATGTATTACATACATTGGAGGGGGTACAAACATATAGGATTAAATCCACATGCTGCTAAATCTCATTTAAAAAGTAAAACCTATAAGTATAACCTAAGTATACGTATTTATTATAACTCAGTGGAATGGGTCACAGCAATATTTTTGCAAACTTTCATATCGGTCCAGGTACACTTTATGATGATGAAAACATATGCTACTCTCATCAGCAATTGTCAATCCACTCCTACATTCTTGTAGTTTTCTGTCCTCCTGCGACAACTCATTTGCTGCAAAGAAACCTGCAACACCCCTATTGAAGCTCTTCTTGTGGCAAGAATTGTTCAAACTCAAACCAATACTGCACTGTTCTAACATGGAAGATGTCCCCACCATTGTAATTATGTAAAGTCAATTAGTATTCTATTTCTCTCACTTAAACGGCCCTTGTTACAAAATGCCACTGGAGTGGTATCAAAGTAACTGTCAATGGTATCTTATGTCTTGAGAGAAAACTTGGGGAACTGACTGACTACATCAATTCATAATCATTTGTGGTGTGTCTGCATGTGATATACATGTACAAGTAGTAGTATTGTTCTAGAAAGTAGTGTTGTTCTAGAAGGTTTATGCAAATGAGGTGACCTTGTGATTGGAAAGTTACCAGCATTCATGCAAATGAGGTGCCCATGTAATTGGAAAGTTAGGACTGGGGTTAGGTTAAAACCAGAGAAGAGGGAGTGTTAAATTTGTATTGTGTGGTTTGATCTCATGTTTCAAGTAAAACTCTACACGGTTGGGTATGGTTCCAATAATTAAATTATTTATTGCAGTGGAAAACATGCATCGTCAACACAAAAAACATTTCTAAACACAATAATACAAATAAACTTACCTTTTTTTCTCACAGAAAAAATAAGTTACACGAGCTTCAAACTTGAACATACACTGCATGATATCACATTACTCCACAGATTTATCTTTAAATGTGCGAAAAACATGTAATATTCAAATTGCCACCACACCAAGAAGGAGTTGAGTGCCAAAGCTGAAATTTGGTATATAAGTTGATATAATATGTATGTTTAACTGGTGTAAATTTAAAAAAACATTTCAATTGATCGCGGGGTCAACGGGGGTCAAGACGGGCGGGGTCTTGTTGACCTTTTTCTGGCTGGAACCAACTTTGGGCCCATGCTATTTCTAAATTAATGCATTGGTGAGCTTATTATTGCTTATGGGTGTAAACATGCACCCATAGATAATACCTAGAGAATATAGGATTTATTTGACCCCTCATGTGGGCACAGGGTGACCCCAAAAATCACAAAAATCATATTCGGCTGATTAAAGTGCCTACTTTGGGTGACCATAACTAGAAAATTTAAGGAAATACATTTAATTTGAGTGCAGATTCATGAAATTTGGCCAAAAGTAGGATGGAATACCGAATTTGAGCTCTCTACATGGTACAAAAAATAAATTATGAGCTTTCAAAGTCGGAAATTATCACAAAAATCACTTTTCGCGTCTCGCGCGCGCACAAAATGGCCGCCTCGGCCAAATTTCAAACGGTCATATCTCGAAAACGCGTATGACTTAGCTATTTTGTATGTGTTCATTTTTGCCACATCCAATCATTCTGATGAAGTTTCATCAAAATCTGAGAGGGTCACCTGGGGACCACTGGTTGATTTGACACGGAATGACCCATAGGTCTCTCTTAATATTGTAACGAGTCTTCGCGGTCTAAAGGACTTGTTGGTTTTCACTTGGGACGAGAATTAAACATTAACACACAGACAGGAACGGCACATGAGACAGGCAAACGAATAAATAATTATGACACGGGAAACTGTTGAATTCTATTGATTCGGCTCTGATTCTCTGGTTCTCTTCTCAATCATCATAATAAATCAACTACATGTACTTACATCATAACTCTGATACTTGATTATTGGGGAGTAACGTTCTCACAATGTCTGACTTACTTCAGATCCAAAACAGCACTGACTGCAATCTCCAGAACACGTGGGAATCCAAGCACACAATCCCAAGATTTGGCGCGCAACTTGCCTGGATTCCCAGGTACTCCGGATGTCTGCGGTCAGCGCTGCTCGTGACTCGCCCGAACTTTGGGTGACCTCCAGTCACCTTACTCAACGTTACACGAGCACGCCACCATGTGGCCATGCTCGTTACATGACCCCCTCCTTTAAAAAGGATGTGTCCTCACATCGTCACTTTAAAACAATTTTTTTTTTTAAACTGTAAATATAACTTATATGAACTTTTAACTTAACTTTCAGTCAAAAACAACTTATGAATACTTAGACAACAACCTTTTTTTTAAATAAGAGTAAACGAACACTTTAGATAAAAAAACCTCTATATAACTTATCCAAAACTTATAAAACAACGCGATCAAAATGACGCGATTGGATCGACGACTCTCTCTACTCCGGGAAGAACTTCTCTCTGACGTTACGTGCTGTTACTTTCCCTTCCCCGTCGAGCATCTCCTGGATGGTTCGCTCGGCAAGTCGGTGCATATGTCGTCCGTCCGTCTGAGTTGCAGCCTCCTTGAAGATCGTGGGTCTGGCTGGTGTTGTTGTCGATTGGGGCTCACTCACTCTAACCAAGGGCATCTCAATGCTTCGCCGCACTTAGGGTGGTGATAGGGGGGCTAGCACAATTTCCCTTTCCGCACTCCTTGGATGTAGACTAAGTGTATCCATCTCCCTTCCTGGAGTGCGGGGCACCTCTGGTGTGGAGACCACGCCCAATGACCTACTGGCTGAACCACTTGCTGACTCACCTGCTGGACCTTGCCCTCTGTCATGAGATCTCCAGTGCCTCTCCAAATCATGCTTACGAACAAAGGAATGCCCGCAGTGCTGGTGGGGGCACCGCAGCCGTGTTGCCTCCGGCTGTGTCCCATGTTGCTCATCCACATGTCGCTTCAGATTCGATTGGGAGCTGCACTCCCTATTGCATTCCAGGCAGAGGTACCTCCGGGAAGGGCTCTTCCAGCCCTTTGGTGACCGGCTCCGGCTGCGGACGTTCTTTGGCCTGCATGCAAACACAAACAAAACAACAAAATCTGTTACACACACCAATCACCATATCGGTCTGGGGGTTTACGGTTGCGCCTAAGGGATGGATCACTTGCGCTTGTTTCGCTGTTTCCACCTGCGTCCGCTTCATTCTCTATTTCAAAGTGTTCGGACTCTTGACGATCCGCATCCTGGTCCTCCTCGTCCTGACCCACTGGGTCCGCATTGGCGTTTGGAGTAGTAGGGCTATACTCCCTGCCCCCAGCAGGGGATCCCTCTGCTTCCCCGGTTTCACCTGTATGGTCCGGTGGGTGTGGTTCTATGATGCCCTCTTCAGAATCCTGAACATCCGTCTGGAGCCAAGACCGATCGACCTCTCCAGAGTTTTAGCAGGTTCGTGTGGACTACCTTTGGCTTATGACGGGGGCCCTTCTGGATTCTCACCACTACATCACTGAGAGTCTTGGTGATGAGGTACGGTCCGTCATACTTCGGCTGCAACTTTGGTGACAATCCAACTTGTCGGGTATTTACCTTCATCATTACCGCCCCGCCAACTTCATACCTTCCTTGGGTCACTTTATGGTCATAATGGCTACGTTGGTAGCAAGCCGCCTTCTTGAGGTGACGTCTGGCTTTTTCATGTGCCATCTCAATCCTTCTTTCAAGATCGAGGACATATGCATGTGCTTCCTTCTTCTCTCCAGGCAGCACGTCACTACATATCAGATCAACCGGAAGTTGGATCTCTCGCCCAAACATGAGCATGTTTGGAGTCATACCAGTACTTTCTTGGGGTGACGCACGATATGCCATCATCACATGCGGTACGTGTAAGTCCAAATCTTTCTGGTTGTCGGCCACATACGAGACGCCAGCATCACCTTCAAGGTCCGGTTAAACCTTTCCACCTGCCCATCACTCTGTGGATGGTAGGGGGTGGTTCTCGTTTTATCTATTCCAAGGAGAGCGCACATCTGTTTAAAAAGATCACTCTCGAACTGTCTCCCTTGGTCACTGTGCAACAGCCGGGGCACTCCAAATCGACCAATAAACTCATTTACGAGTACACCGGCTACTACATCTGCAGTGATAGTAGCGACAGGGTATGCTTCGGTCCACTAAGTGAAATAGTCTGACACCACAACAATATATCGATTTCCATTGTCAGTTGCCAGAAATGGGCCGGTAACGTCAATCGCTACCCTCTCCAGCGGAATTCCAGAACTTTGCTGTTGTAGGGGGGCTCTCCTTGTTTTGGTAGGCATCTTCTGCTTTGCGCACTCAAGGCATCTTCTGACCCAATTCTTTGCAGACGTTCGCATCCCCTGCCAATAGAAGCATTGTCTAGCTCTCTCCAACAGTTTCTTCATACCCAGGTGGCCCCCTGTGGGAGAATTATGCAGCTGACTCAGAACTTCTCCTTGCATTGCTCGAGGTACTATCAGCAAATAGCTAATATCCTGTCCAGTGTCATCCTCCCACCTGCGATACAACACCCCTCCTCTCATGGATAGCTGCTTCCAGGCCCCCCCCCCCCAGTGTCTTGAGCCATGGCCCTTCAGATGAGATTTCCCTCCAGGCTGGTCTCGCTTCCCTGGTCTCTAGCCAAGTAATCGCCGTGTGTAACGCTGGCTCCTCTAGCTGTTTTTGCCGTAGATCCAAACTGGACATGCCATCCAACCAGTTGGGGAGTATCGATGCAGTACTTCTACTGTCAGCACTGGCAGTACACGTGGCTATGCTTTCCCGAGAAATCACCTCTTCACATGTCTCTGTTTCCCTCTTCAGGTGTCCAAGTTTGTCCGACTCCACAGTGTGCACCAAGCTCGACCCCTGGTACTCGTCCCCATACTTTTCTTGAGCACTCCACCCTCCTTCGGGGTACTGACACTGGCTGCACGGCATTCGGGACAAAGCATTCGCGTTGTTATGTTGCCGGCCTGGTCGGTGCTGGATGGTGACGTCATATTCTGCTAATAGCTGAAGCCACCGAGCTACTTGACCCATAGGTTCCCTAAACCTAAACAACCAAGTCAGTGCCCCATGATCCGTTCTTAACAAGAACTTCTGTCCGTACAGGTAGGGTCTGAAATACTTGACAAAGTACACCACAGCAAGCATTTCCTTTCGCGTAACACAATAGTTCCTTTCGGCCTTTGATAAAGCCCTGCTTGCGTACGCTATGACTCTCTCGGTGCCGTCCTGCTTCTGCGATAATACAGATCCGATACCAGAATTGCTTGCGTCTGTATCTAATACAAACATCGAGGTCGCGGATGGATACGCTAGCACAGGAGAAGAGATCAATCGCGACTTCAACTCCTGAAATGCTTGTTCACATTCTTCCGTCCAGCGGAAAATTCTTCCTGCTTCGGTTAGCTTATGTAATGGCCTCGCCAATCCAACAAACCCTGGCACAAAGCGACGGTAATAAGAGGCGAGTCCCAAAAAGCTGCGTACATCCCGAACCGTGGCTGGTGCGGGCCAATCTCGCACCTGTTGAATTTTAGCCGGATCCGTCTTTACCCCCTGTGAAGAAACTATGTGCCCAAGGTACGCTACTTCTTCCTGAAATATGTGACACTTCTTAGGCTGGAGTTTCAGTCCTGCTTCTTTTATTCGCTTGAAGATAAGGTCTAGGCGCTGCAGGTGCTCTTCGAATGAACTGCTATAAACAATTATGTCATCAAGGTATACCAGGCACACCTGCAGACCCCGCAACACCCGGTCCATGAGACGCTCGAACGTGGACGGGGCATTGCACAGCCCGAATGGCATAACCTCAAACTGATAAAGCCCACTCGGTGTTGCGAATGCTGTTTTCTCCTTGTGCCCCTCCTCCATCGGCACCTGCCAGTAGCCTGATGCAAGGTCTAACGTGGAGAAGAACTTTGAACCGGAAAGTGTGGCGATGGTGTCATCTATTCGTGGGATGGGGTAGGCATCCTTTTGTGTTATCTCATTTAGCCTTCTATAGTCCACACAAAAGCGCACCCTCCCATCTTTTTTTCTGACCAATACGATTGGTGACGCCCATGGTCCGGTGGCTGGCTTAATTACACCTCTCTTTAGCATTGACTTAATCTCCGTTTCGGCGACTTCCCTCTGGTGAAGGGGGAGGCGTCTGGGTCTCTGCTCTACTGGGACTGCATTACCCGTCTCTATTCTATGGTTGACTAAATCCGTCCGCCCCAGGTCTCCTTCCCCACTGGAATATTGCTCCTGGTATTCGAGGAGAAGTTCCTTGAGCTGATCGCACTCTCGGTCATTGAGGGTACCTGATGATCTCTCATACAAGTCTTGCAAGTGATTTGGTAATTTGAGGTCTTCCTGGGCTTCTTGTCCCCCATTAGTCACTCGCACTGTCTCTATCTCTACCTCCGCAGGGGGGTCAGATGCAACTAGCTCGGGGCCTAGCGAATCCACTGCACTGAACATCGCTGTTGTTCCTTGATGAAGGGTGACATGTTCATCTCTCGGGTTCATGAGACGTAAGGGGACGACACTGGAATCAGTCCTGACCACTGAAGGTGCAACCATGATGCAATTTTTCTCCGTCAGAGACAACGTGGGTTCTATCAATCCCCACGGTACCTGCACATCACCACCTTCCAGACTTCCTTGCACGAGCATCTCTGTCCTTGGAGGAATCGTGACAGTCTCTATAACTGCCACACGGCAACTCAGTTGTCGTTCTGCCGTCTCCCAAAGAGGCAGCACCATCCTTCCCCACTCAAGACATTTCCGTGTGACATCGATCACACAATTCTCTTCCCGCAAGAAGTCAAGGCCAAGTAAGACATCGTTTCCAATGGAAGCCACGATTAACTTATGTCGAACTGCCTCTCCAGCTAGCTGCACCTCGGCAACTACTTCCCCTGACACTGTCAAAGCTTTACTGTCTGCCAGTTGAACTTTCATATCAGTTCTGGTAACCGACTCTTGGTCTTCCTTCGACCATTGCTTGGCTATTCTCTCAGACAGTAAAGACACAGTCGCCCCCGGTGTCAACCAGTACATCTACATTAACGCCATTGATGACTGCATCCAGGTGTAACCCTTCCCCAACTACAACAGCAACATTCCCTGTCGTTACATCTAATTTGGCCCCCCCCTACTCCCGCTGTCCCTTGGGCCTCAGGAACAGCTTCTAACAGTTTCCCTGACTAACTGTGGGGTCCTGCCCCACTGCAGATGGTCTACCACCTTCCGAGTGCTTGTTTCCATCTCCCCCCTTGGCTAGTTCCGGGAAGTTGGCCTTGACGTGCCCCCACTGTTTGCATTGGTAGCACTGTGGGCCTCTCTTATCAAACCTCTTCTTAGAATTCACCTGCTTCTCCAGTCTCTGCATCTTTTCCAAGATCTGCGAAAGCTGTTCTTGTAGTCCAGAAGGTACAGGACTTTCCACGTCAGTGGCCTTCGCTGCCATGGCTACCTCTACAGTGGCAGTTCTAAGCTTCTTTATATCTGACGAGCGGCGCTCTTTCTCTGCCTTATATAAGGCCTCCAGCTCGACGGCTGCAGCCACCGCCTCGTCAAGGGTCTGGGTTCGCATCTGTATTACCCGGGTCCTTATTTCCCCATCATTCAGGGCATCCAAAAAATGATCTCGGCTGCATTGCTTGGAATATAACATATGTCTGAGGGCATTATTCTCGTGGCGTCTCTCCCTCTCGGTTGTATGTCCTTGTCTTCCACAGGTGGCTCATAATTCGGGTTCATCCTGTACGCTGTTGAGTGACCTTGCAGCTGATTCGCGCCAATGAAACTCTGGTTCGCCGGCTGATGATAGCCCGATTGACGTACAACTAGTCTCTCTCCGTCCTGCTGTGTTTGATGCGACATCAACGGGGTATTCAGTTCGTTGAGCGGCGTTGCGTTACGGTTTGTATTGTGCCAAATATTGGGTGGGACTGCAGTCCTGGAATTACCACCCCTGAGTCCCCCCACAAGTTGTATGCCCCTGGTGTCCTAGAATCCTGGAGGTTACGAGCCCCAGCGGCACCACGTGTCATCTCATTGTCTAATGGGTCCTCTGTTATTTCAGGCACAGGCACAGGCCTATCACCCAGTATTGTTCCCCTAGTTGTTATGTTTGGCTGACCCGTACTATCAACAAACTGCCCAAGCCTTTGGGACAAAGTGTCTATCTCTTCTGTCACCCTCTGGTATTCCATTTCAAGGAAATTGTACAGTTCTGGCCCGGACATCCCCGAATAATCAATAGGCCCTGCTGACACTGCCCCTCTTCTATCCATGACTATGGTATTGGGAATAAATAGTGGGAAGTACAACCGGAGTGGTCCTGCAGTCCGGATTAATTCCCTATGTTTCCCTAGTAGTCTATAACTTTTTACAAGCGCCGGAGCTCTTCCGTAGCGGCTATAATGGCCCGAAGTTATCCCAGAGTTACCCTGCGTGATCCCGAACCCCTTCTAATATGCCTGTGTGGCCCGGAACTCTATCGGAGCATCCCCTGTGACCCGTTGCTCCGGAGAAATCTTTCTGTGCTCCGTAGCTCCGGGGAAACCCCTGTGTGCCTCGGTGATCCGGAGCAGCCCTTCCGTGATCCGGAGTTAACCTCTCTGTTATCCCCAGCTCCGGAGTCTTTGTTGATCCGGCGGACGGCTCGGTACAAACCACTGCCGACAATGTTGTCACGTAGCCACCGCTGAACCACAACACGGCTCGGTACAAACCACTGCCGTACTTTTCTCAGTAAATCCCCGTAGAAGAAGTCACACGGCTCGGTACAAACCACTGCCGTACTTTTCTCAGTAAATCCCCGTGGAAGAAGTCTCACGGCTCGGTACAAACCACTGCCGTACTTTTGTCAGTAAATCCCCGTAGAAGAAGTCACACGGCTCGGTACAAACCACTGCCGTACTTTTCTCAGCAAATCCCCGTGGAAGAAGTCTCACGGCTCGGTACAAACCACTGCCGTACTTTTGTCACTTAAGTCCCCGTAAAAGAAGTCACACGGCTCGGTACAAACCACTGCCGTATCGTCTACAAGTACTCTGTCTTCTGCCCGTGTCTTCCCAACCAACTTAACCGGCAATAATTTCTATATCCCAAATAAATCCCAGCGCATGCCACCAATGTAACAAGTCTTCGCGGACTTGTTGGTTTTCACTTGGGACGAGAATTAAACATTAACACACAGACAGGAACGGCACATGAGACAAGCAAACGAATAAATAATTATGACACGGGAAACTGTTGAATTCTATTGATTCGGCTCTGATTCTCTGGTTCTCTTCTCAATCATCATAATAAATCAACTACATGTACTTACATCATAACTCTGATACTTGATTATTGGGGAGTAACGTTCTCACAATGTCTGACTTACTTCAGATCCAAAACAGCACTGACTGCAATCTCCAGAACACGTGGGAATCCAAGCACACAACCCCAAGATTTGGCGCGCAACTTGCCTGGATTCCCAGGTACTCCGGATGTCTGCGGTCAGCGCTGCTCGTGACTAGCCCGAACTTTGGGTGACCTCCAGTCACCTTACTCAACGCTACACGAGCACGCCACCATGTGGCCATGCTCGTTACAATATTCATGCATGACGTCATAATTCTTACCCAAAATGAGGCTATGGCCTCATTTTTTATTGAAATTGTGACGTACTCATGCATAAATGTGAAGTGCTTTGGGTAGCCCTCCGGGTGTGAAAAGCTTTATATAAAAACTGGTTATTATTATTATTAATGTAAATATTAAGAGGCGTATTGACCATTAAAATGGCGAGTGTGGCACAGCCGCCACATGTGGCGTGCATGTAAGGGGTCAATAGGTTACGTTTTTGTTTTTTGGTTTGGCACGCGCAAAGTTTAGACTGTAATTTTTGCACTGACCATATGCAGACCGTGACGCATTTGCACTCTCAATAAGCTGTGTGCAATATTAAAACTGAGAGACTATAGATTTTTATACCACCCTTCAGTTCGAGCATCTGATTGGATGATTAGTGTGTACTGGAAGATAATCAAACTTGAATATAATAAATTATCTGTTATTCATCTTTTGCAATGACCTGCATGTTTTCTAGATGGGATTTGTAATTTTGTACCTGCTTTACTGACTCGGGAAGAATGTCTCCATCCTTTGGGTAAAACCTTGACGAAAGGGCATGTCCTCCTAACCGATTGTTAGACACATCGACTAACTTCCTCTCAAAGTAGTGAGTTAGCCTTGTAATCATGAAGTCCACCAACTGGCAAACGTTGTAGGCCTTTCGTCTGTACAAGATCTTGTCTTTCACAACTCTCATGGCTGCTTCTGCGTAGTTGTTTGTGTTGTTATTTCGTACAACCAAATTTAATACTCCGGTGAGCAATTGCCCACACTTCCTTCCTTCCATACAGATTTGTGAGATGCTGCATGAAGTTTGGGTACTTTCTACAAACTGCACACTCTCTTGCTGCATCAAAGAGTGTTTGTAGTTGCTGGACAGTCTCTGCATACATCACTTGACTATGTGCAACAACGCCTGGCGATCATCTTTGGCAATGTGGTGTTTTTGATCCCATAGCCACCTCCACAATGCCTGCAGAACATGGAATGTGCAGAGGAGAAGGCATGATGATGGATACACATTATGGATAGCCATTCTTTCAGCTTCAGCGTCATCTGTCATAAAAATGGTGGGGCCTTCATTTCTTCTGCCATAGAACGCACCATCTGGGTAGACAGATTTCATGAGTTCAAGTCCATATCTGATGGTACTTTCAGACTTAGATGAAGTTACAATGACTCCAAGGGGCAAACCTCCAACAGGGCTGTGAGTCAACAATACAAACACCCTACAGTTGTGCCTGTCCATTGTTCCAGATGAATCAATAAAGCACATCTCTCCACTGTATGACCATTGCTTATGAACCCTCTTCATCAATGGAGTACATATAGCTATGACTGTTTGTCCATCCTCTGATGTTCCCACTTTGGCACACTCATCTCCATGTTCACTGTTGAAGGTTTGCAGTTTGGACTCCAGATCCAACATAATTTTTTCCCCACTTCGCTCACCATATTCATGCTGAAAAATAGAGTAGTACAGCCTGGAATATAGAAACAAAATTTTCATACAATTAGTAGCAGTATTGAGCATCTGGACAGAGAGATCGGTCAGCAGAAAGTTGGGCATAGCGGTCCTCATTGTCCTCCTGTAGGTCATACTTTAGCGTGTCAAGGGCTGTTGCTGGGGAATGACCTGATTTAAAAAGGTCAATCAATTTAGCCTTTTAAAGGAACTCGTTTACTGAATTCGGAATAGTCTTTTCCATGATTTCATCTTACTTTAAATTTACTTTTCAGACAAATCCTTTTCTGGGGAGATTGATATTGTAACGCAATGCAGTTTCTATTGGTGGTGATTGGCTGAAGGTTTTAGGTTGCTAGGCAAGTTACCCTGGCTAGTACCTAGCTGTCAGGTAACAGGCCAAGTTACGGTTTTTTTTGGAGGGTGCCAGCCTAGCGCGTACACACTATAAAAGGACGGAGTGAGTGCGAGTCGCTCTCTTTCCCCGTACTGCGACCGTCAGAGCCAGACCATATTTCATTGAAGTGAGTGTTGTGTTCGATAATCAGGGAAGGAGCCTCATGCTTTAGAGTCCAATCCAAAATGATGGCACTGAGCAAAACATACAGGATGAATTTTGCTTCTTAAAAATGAGTTCCATCCACGCAATTTAAGTAACTATGTTATTACCTTATTCTTCCTCTTTTGTCTCCACATCTTTTCGTCACCACCCTTACCAATATTTCAGTTGGAACCAATTGGATATTTTCCCCATTGGATATTGGCACAAACCAATTGGAACCAATAGGTATTGCAATTTTCCAATTGGAATTTTCCATATCAACATTTTGAATTGGAACCAATTGGACATTTAACCAATTGGACTTTCCTATTCCAATTGGACATTTTACCCATTGGACTTTCCTATACCAATTGGGAATTTTTCATCTATTTTCCAATTGGATCCCCCCCACCACTTGCTCTTCGACAGTCTTATTCCCAATGGTATTTTTCCTGTCGAGAACAAAGACATTCCGATTTGATTTGTTTGGATCTTTTTGAAATGTTATTTCCAGTGTAGGCAACATTTCAACTTTTCTACAACTGCACCTTATGCTCCTACTTTAACTGATATTCGATTGGGTTTACTGTAAATAAAAACGAGAAGTTAAAAGACATTTAATTAAACTCAACAAAAGTCACAAAGACATTTATTTAAAATCCATATTTTTAAGGCTAATCACCATCAAGACAACTCTACAACTTAAGTGCTTATAACCTGACAACCTAGACCACGCAAGTCTTGCACATGTATATTATTTGAACATTTGTGTTCATTCAAGCATGTATAACTTTTTCCTCTTCACGTTTTCAAGCAATGTGCGTTGTTTTAATTCATGTGTGTGAGACTCCGGATGGTCTGTTATAGGAGCAGTTGAATAATATAACTATTACAGTCAAAATGCGTATGTTTATGTTATTAAAGTTAAATAGTAAAACAGTTATGTTCAACAGTTATGTTCAACAGTAAAACAGTTAGGCAGTGGACACTATTGGTAATTACTCAAACTAATTATTTGCCTAAAACGCTACTTGGTTACGAGTAATGGGGAGCTGTTGATAGTATAAAACATTGTGAGAAACGGCTTCCTCTGAAGTGACGTAGTTTTCGAGAAAGAAGTAATTTTCCACGAATTTTGATTTTGAGACCTCACATTTAGAATTTGAGGTCTCAAAATCAAGCATCTGAAAGCACACAACTAAGTGTGACAAGAGTGTTTTTTCTTTCATTATTTTCTTGCAACTTCGATGACCGATTGATCTCAAGTTTTCACAGGTTTGTTATTTGATACATATGTTGAGATACACCAAGTATGACAATTACCAATAGTGTCCATTTTTTTTTTAAACAGCTAATAAATAACAAAGCAATATCATCTCACTAATTTAATTTAAAAAGAAGTTAAACACAGATTCAAGTTTACTTCTCCTGAGGCCAACTAGCTGAGAAACTGAATGGAAGAGGTTGCAGTAAGGCACTTTCTCTAGGCAAGAAATGCTGTCTCTTTGAGCATTAAAAATATGCACTGCTTAGCTAAAAATGTCAATGAGAAACATCTTTCCATTTCTTTTTTACACGTTTTCATTGAACATTTTCCATGGCTACAAATTTGTTTCACTGAAAATAATTTTATACAGGGGACCAAAAGTTCTGTCCTCCGGTGATTGTCCACAAATTAATGGTTTTCATTTTGACAGCTCTTCACAGAATGGCTGTTACAGTCAGTGTTTTAGCTAGGATTTGAAAAGTGGGAGTGCAAAATGAAAAACAGGGAGTGCAATATTTTTAGAGTCCAAAATTTGTGTGCGAAGCACACAACACGAGCGCGCAGCGCGAAGTCCCTTACGGCCGGGGTCCAGGGCCCGCTTAAGGGCCCTGGAAGCTCTGGCTATTTTAGACGCTCTCTGGTGGTCTCTCATGCATTTCTGACACCTGTTTTTCCAGGCAGAAGTGAGGTATTTTTGTGAGATTTTCAATTTTTTGTCAAAAATTAACAGGTTTAACAAAAACTGTCTACAACTTTTGTTTTATAGTGAATAGTGATTAAACAGCCCTGCAACAAAGAAGCAAATAATGACAAATAAACACATTTGAACAGTTTGAACAGTTTTTCGTAACTGCTTTATTTTTGTTTAAACAAACATTTTATGCAGGTAGTGCTGAAGTGCAGGTCAGTACTTGACACACGTTTTTGTGGCTTACTTCCGAATATTATGTGATAAACAAACAATAAATAAATATATAAATATCAATAAATAATAATGAATAGGGTAGATGGCCTTAGCTTTCGATCCAATCCGGACCTTCTTCAGAGGCATAAAACAAGTACAAACAAATACATATCCATTTATAGAAAAAGAGAGGGGGAAAGGGATTAATGAAAGGATCCAGAAAGAAGCGGGAAAATAACACCCAATCAAAGTTCCTATTTCAGAAACAATATTGGTGGCTATGAACCAATAGGAGTGAAGTGGCGAGGACAAAGGATGCTTAGAAGGGTTACTGGACCATAAAAGTGGTAAATGTATTGTTCGACAACAATGCAGGGAGACATGAAAGGGTAGGATTAGAGAGCAAGTTGCATCATGATGCAACTAACAATGGTCAATTAATAAGAATAGCAAGATCAAAGGTATGATGATTTTAAAAATAGGTATGAGGGACCTGTGGAAAAAAAGGGGGGGGGGTTACTTACATCAGATAGTTACAGTGATGAATTTATAAAAATAACTTTAAACTAGGTTAATTTATACTTTATGTACAGAATATATACAACATATAAGTTCTTAGGCAGAAGTGAAGTGGAGGGTAATGAGAAGTTATTTAACACCAGTGTTTATGTTAAGTCCAAAGGGTTTGACTGTCTTGAGCTGGTGAATCCAGTGTGATTCTCTATTCTTGCGGTGTGTGTCATCACCATTGCAAGCTTCAATCACCAGTGACACTATGATTGGGGCTGTTGAAGTGGATAGAGACTGGGTACGGTTTCTTAGTCTTTATGGAAGAGACATGATTCGCAAAGCGAAGACTAAGTTTGGTCTTAGTCTCTCCCACATATTGTAGCCCACATCTCTTACATGATATGACATAGACTACATTAGACGTGCTGCATTCAGAGTCGGTCTTGATGTTGTATGAAGAGCCAGTGGTATGACTCTTAACCTTAAGTGAGGGCTTAATGTGCAGACACGTTTTGCATTTGGAACGGGTACATTTGTGACAGCCCAGTATATCTGTCGGGGGTTGTGTTTGGACTGTACCTGGGGGAAGTTTGGCCCTGACTAGTATGTCACCAAGGTTCTTAGGGCGGCGGAATGCAACCATGGGAACCTCAGTGATTGCTGAGTGTAACCTGCTGGAGGAGTGAAGTATAGGCATGTTATTATTGAGAATTGAGGGAAGTTTGGGTAGTTTGGGGTGGAAGGTGGTGACCAAAGCAACTCTATTGGTAGGAGCTTTTTTAGCTCCCGTGTTAGTCAACAGAGTATGACGAGGTACGTTGAGAGCCCTGTTGATAGCAAGTTGGACCCTACGTTCGCTATGTCCCCTAGATACAAGGTGTTTCCTTAGCTCTGATGAGCGCCTCTTGTACAGGGTATCTGTGGAACAGATACGCCTGATACGTAAGGCTTGACTGTAAGCAATTGCCTTCTTACAGTGACTAGGGTGACGGCTATTGGAGAGAAGGTACTGGTGGGTGTCGGTGGGTTTACTGTAAACATCTGTGACAAGGCCATTAGGAGACTTGGTTATTGTCACATCTAGAAAGTTCACACTGGTGAGAGATTGTTCGGTAGTGAACTTTATGGTGGGGTGAAATGAGTTGATATGGTCAATAAACTCATCCAAGCTGTCTTGGTCACCACACCAGATGGAGAAAATGTCATCAATAAATCTCCACCAAACTAGTGGTCGGTTGGGGGCGGAGGACAGGAGTCTGTCCTCCAACTGAGACATGAATAGGTTAGCATATGAGGATGCCATTTTGGTACCCATGACAGTACCCTGTACCTGTAGAAAATGCCTGTCAGAAAATGTGAAATTATTCTTCATTAGAATGTGGCTCATGAGTTCCTTAATATGACTCACTGAGGGGCGGGACTGATTACTAGTATTGAGGGCAGAGACACATGCACTCATGCCTTCATGATGGGGTATGTTAGTATACAGTGATGAAACATCAAAAGTAACCAAAATAGCAGAGTCGGGTATTTGGTGCTTGACCTCATCTAGTTTGTGGAGAAAGTCTTTGGTATCCTTGATGAAGGAAGGAATACGGCAGACTAAGGGTTTGAGGAAGCTATCGACAAACTCAGAAATGCGCTCTGTGGGGCTACCATTCCCAGATACAATAGGTCTCCCCGGGTTATTGGGCTTGTGTATCTTAGGTAGAAGGTAGAACCTTGCTGTACGGGGGTCATGTGGGAGGAGATAGTTAAGTGTATCTTTCTCAATATTATTGGCATTATAAATCTTAACCAGGGTGTCACTGATATCTTGGGAGAAAGATTCAGTGGGATCAGAAGCACATTCAATGTAATGATCAGTGTTACTGAGCTGTCTAAGGCCCTCAGCAATGTAGTCATGTGTGTTCATGACTACAACTGCGGACCCCTTGTCAGCCCGTTTAATCACTATGTCTGGTGATTGGCGGAGTTGTGTAAGGGCGTGACGCTCATCTTGGGGGAGGTTGTTGGGAGTAGGGGTGCTGGGGGCCTTAAGAACCTCGGAGTTAACCGAATTGATGTATGTCTCTAGAGACACATCTCGGTTCTTAGGGGGTACCCAATAAATAATGATATAAAAATTATCCCAATATTCCTACATGTATGTTTACTATTGCACTTTAGCTAAAAACAACAAGCAAGTTGAGTACAAGACTTTAATGTGGATGAGATGACAAAATAGCAAGAGTGATATCCCTTAAGATATAAGTATTTCTTTGGCAGTTTAAATAAAAACCTGTCCTGAGCACATTTGAAAATAAAAGTTTTAATCTGGCTGTGTTTCCTTTGTACTACAAAGTAAACATGTACTATGTTTACTATAATTATTGCAGTTTGGCTGAGTACTGTCCCTTAAGATAAACGTTTTTTCTTTGGCAGTTTAGTTGATTCACAGTAAAACTGTCCTGAGACCTGAGCACATTTGAAAATAAAAGTATTAAACTCGCTGTGTTTACTTTGTACTATGTTTAACTTAAAACCATCTATGGGGCTGCAGAATGTAGATGTCGAGGGCTTTGTTGAAGGGGAAATCTTTGATGGCAATCTTGTTGTACGAAATACGGATGAGTTGATCTAGTTTATTGATGGCAAGTCTTGTCCTCAGCTTGCTTTTTATTCTGTTTTGCACGCTGAATGCCCTTTCCGTCTCTGCGTTCGATGGCATGATGACACAGGAGAGCAACATCAACTTGTACATTTCTGGGTGGAAATATATATATCCATTTGTTAAAACAATCCAATTGTAATTTTTTATGTAAATATTTAATATAAGCAAAATAATCGTTTATTGATTACATGTATGTGTCAAATTACCTTTGAATATTCTCCGATTTGGCCGCTTTGCTCCTCCGAAGAGTACTTCTGCCCCAGTAATATCACTGGACTGGTGCTGTTTGTAGTCATTAACAACTCGCTTGAACATAAGAAATTCTCCTCTGCATTCGTCGGAGTCCACTAATGGATTGACATATCCATTAACAGAGGGTCGTCTCTTCCCATAGTGATCTAGATTGTACCACCACGGCCTGCATTCGTCTTCAGTGGGATGAAGTACTCATCCTTGTCCTTTGTGTTGCGAAGAAATGGTTCCAGGAATGGACCATCTACTTGTCTGTACTCTTCCAAGGTGTCCTGGAAAGCTTGGATCTAAATTAAAATATAAAACAAACAACATAATAAATATGTTCTTAGAATTTAGAACTCTGATTATACATGTATAATGAATTGGTTGTGTAGCTCCTCCTTTATGTTCATGCTTAAAAACAATTAGTGTAATTATTGTACCTGAGACTTGATACTATGGAAGGATAAGTTACGCTGCTGAAATGTCCTGTTGAGATGATTGGTGACAGCTAAAGATATCACCCATTAGGTAAAGCAAGGCAACCATCCTGTAACTGCTCAGCTGCATCAGAAGACCACTTGACACTGGGTTGCTTTCATCAGCAGCCTCCTCTTCCAGTAACATTACCAGGGGATGGTAATTGTGAATCACTGCTTTGACAGCTTCTCCTAAACTCAACCACCGGATCTCAAACACCTGAGGATAAAAAACATTATAAAGTACATGTAAGTAAAGATGCTCTTACACTTGAAATGTAAATTCAGTCATACAATCAAAGGCATTACCTACATAAACATACATAATTAATTATAAAATACCTTCTTAAATCTCAAAAAAGAATAGGAAGGCATGATGTCAACACCCTCATCATCAGCATCACCATCAACTCCAGTATCTTCAGCCATAGCCAAGATTTTTGCCATATTCTTGAATTTGGCTAGTCTGTTTGGCGAATTGTTGATATGTTGGTATACTGTTGATACCAGGGATTGCAGTTGGTCGACACCCTTTACTGCCTTGGCTGCCTTGCTCACTGCAAGATTCATCCGATGGCACACACAATGTACTGTGACAGCAAATGGGTTTTGTCTGTGATGTAGTCCTGCCACTCCATTCTGATCACTCAGCATAACATTAGCTCCATCAACTCCTAACCCCTGAATCTGACAGAAAACTGGTAAGTATAACATTTATTTTACAAAACAGCATGTATTTTTAAATTTGTTTAGCATGATGTCTACTTTAAAGATAATATGACCTTAATGTAAATATTTATAAGTTCATATTAATATTTACCTTACTAGTTGATATGCCATACTCCTTGAACACATCACATAGAGTGTTGTACACTGTCTGATAAGTGGTCTTTATGTTGTCTCCATGCTGATACCGGACTGTAAAGACAACATGCTTCTCAGATGACCTGTCTGTGGATTCATCTATCCCAACACCGATGTATGGAGTCTTCTTCATATTCAAGACAGTATCGTTGACAATGACCTTAAAATGCAAATAATGATGGAGAATAAACAATGCTTTTTATGAAATATCACACTTGATTGGGGAATAAAAAAAGAAGTTCTTACTCACGGACAATTATAGAGGCAAGGCCGCAAGGGCAAAGGGGATTTAATACAGATATTTGAAAAAAATCGCAAATTTACATGTTAAAACAGTAGCATGATCAAATATTAGTAAATGTTCTTAAATGGACTTTAAACAAGAATAACCTTATCAATAGCTGCTAGGAGTTCATTAAACACTTGTGGACTTTCTTTTGTTGAATTTCCCCCACGGCTTAAGTTGATTACTGGTTGGACTCCCTGCTGTCTTTGAAAACTGAGCAAACTGGGATACTTTATGTTAGCAATCTCCTCGGATGCTATCCAGTAGACTGTCTTCAGTGCAGCTATGTAAGAGGTCCTCTCCTCCTCCCTAAAATCCTTCCTAACATCCGGTAGGGTCCTCTGACCCGGGTCAGCTGCTGCTGCACCTTTCATGTGTGCCTCAGAACACATGTGAGATTGAAGTGTTTTCAATCTGCAAAGAATATTGTTAAATGTAAAACTTATTCCATACTTTAAAACAAAAATGTATTTAAAAAAATACACAAAATAAGCATTAGGTGACAGTTATCCAATAACAGCTCATCAGTGAAATGAATTTATGAAAAATACCTGAAATTGTTTGTGCCACATGTAGCCCAAACTCCATATTTGTCGGTCTTCTTGCAGAAGCGGCAGGCCATTGTATTGCTCATTTCATCGTACACAAGCCAGTCTTTAAAGACTTTATTAGTGAGCCAACCTTTGACGAACTTGACTGTTCTCTTTTGCTTGGTAGGCCGGGCAGACTGTTTTTTAACTGCAGCAGCTGCAGCAGGGGCCAAAGAATTGGAGTCACCATCATCATCACCTGCACTTTCTTGGCCAAAATCTGAGTCAGACTCAAAGTCAGACTCCGATTCGGATTCTCTCAAGTTTTTCTGGAATGCAATTAATTATCAGACAAATAATTAATGCCACAAACACAAAGCATTTATTAATGTTTTTAAATTGAAATATCATTAGTTATTATTTAATTGAAATTTTCAGTTGTACCTAACAAATTACATTGGGCACAATCAGATGGGCACAATCAAATTTCATTTATTTACAATGTTTCAAATTTGTTTCAAATTTAAATTGAATTATTAAAAAAGAATTATTAAAAAAAATCTTTAAAAGTATTTATGTTCAATCACATACTTTTTCTAAATTGTTGTTTACACTGCACCTTTAAGTTTTCACTGTAGTTAATGTAGTGTTGGTTTGCTATGTATTTAAACTTGTTTTTAAGGCTGTGTAAAAAAATGTTTAGCGTCCGGGACTCTGAAAAAAGGGAAGAAGGTGCTTTTTATTAATATTTTTTTAAATTCCCAACAACCATTTATGTATCGACTTAAAAAAAAAAAATAATAATAATAATAATAAAAACAATTAAACAGTTATAATTTTTTTTAAAAAGAACATCAAAAAAGGAGGCGGGCGGGACGCTAAACATGTTTTTTAAATTACTTATTTGATGTAATTATCTTTAAATGATCCAATCCATGGGGGAGATCGTTTTAGGAAATACTATCTCGTTGTCATGCCAAACACTGCAAGGACTAGGTCAAGTCTATGCATTGCTGGCATAAACACAGGCGCTGGCAGGCCACGTGCGATCTGCTGATTACTGACAAAAACAAAGATAAAGTGTGGGTCAACCCTTACCTTTGAGAAGAAATCCGTAATTTTCCGTTTGGATGTCATTCTGTCAGTGTCGATTACTGTATATTGTATGCTCGCTGGTAAACAGGTATGGTTCCCTGTGTTCATTTTGTCATAAGGTGATAGATACGGAGCTGCAATTCATTATTTATGAGACAGGGAACCCGCCTGAACTTCACAAGTTGCGCTGTGTGTCTTCTGCCCGTCGACATGTACATGTATGTTCCATCTACTTCCGAACCCTAACATTACTTCCGGCTTTCCCACGTAATTTACTACAGCGTCTTTAGTATTTTGGAATGGTTGATGAGGGGAAAAGCATGGGAAAAAGAGGGAATATCAGGTCAGATTTTATTTTCAAATTTTGTGAGTGCTATTGCATATCTAGTTTACACAAACGTATAATTAAATAGTGCACGGCTAGATTTACACCGCCAGGCCGTGCTTTAAAAAATAGGCCGTGATTTCACAAAACTGGCCGTGCAAAACACGGGTGCACGGCTCGCTAGCTAAAACGCTAAAACTGCTGTAACTTACAGTACACCCACATAAATTATGTGAACACTAAACAAAAAAAACAGCATGAATATCAGTCCAATTTGTGTATCAAATCCATTCAATTACTGTCACAAAATGTTTTAGGTAAATCAGGAGCTAATTTATAAGGGAATAAAGGGGTAGTGAAGAGTTCTTCAACGTACGTTTAAAGCCGGCAGGGTCGGCTGCCTTTATCGCACGGCAAAGACCCTGCAAGGTTTTAAACGGACATTTAAGAACGAGTCACTCTTTTATTCCCATTCAAGGATTTAGCATGTAAACAATATGACCAGGGCGAAGTTTTAACATTAACAAACATTTACAAATACAGTTATAGACACTTTAACAATTGAAAATTCGAGGTTTTAAATAGCTTGTTATAAACAGAGGTCCAGTGGGCATTAACAAAAGGTATTTATGAATGGGAATCAATGTGTGTTGAATCGGTTTTCAACTAGTGGTTGAAACCCGTCGAGGCCTGGTTCTCGATAATTTACCTCGACTTCGTCTCGGTAAAATTATCAAGAACCAGGCCTCTCTGGGTTTAAACCACTAGTTGAAAACCTCTTCACCACACATTGATTCCCTTATTTAACGTACTTTAAGTAATGTGGAATTTAAAGGAACACGTTGCCTTGGGTCGGACGAGTTGGTCTTTAAAAAGCGTTTGTAACCGTTTTTTTTTTAATGCATATGGTTGGAAAGTAGAATACAATAATCCATACAAACTTCCCTCGAAATTGCATGGTTTTCCTTTTACTGTGCGAACTAACACGGTCGGCCATTTATGGGGGTCAAAAATTTGACTCCCATAAATGGCTGATCGTGTTTGTCGACGAGGTAAAAGGAAAACCGTGCAATTTCGAGGCATGTTTGTGTGGATCATTGTATTCTACTTTTACAACATCTTTCTACCCATATGCATTTTATAACAAACGGTTACAAACGCTTTTGAAAGACCAACACGACCGATCCAAGGCAACATGTTCCTTTAAGCAAACTGTATGATCCTATGAAAATCTTTGGCCTCTAGGATTCATGACTTTGAACAATGCTCTTGCGCAAGTCTGCTATCTTCTCTATGATGTAACGGTTTACCTTGGAAACTTCGCCCTGGCCATATTGTTTACTTACTAAGGCCTTAATAGCACTGACTGCATTTGGATCAACTGCTGCTCTCGTTTCATTGTTGCCTCTATTTGGCTTTCTGCCGTCTAGCGATGAATGTCGCAAAGTGTTGCTTCCACAAAATCTCACGAGCAGATTTTTGGTGAACAGGGATGGTTTATGTTTCCTATCAAGAAACACGACATCTTGTGGTTGTACATGCTACAAGGAAAAACAAATGTGAAAGTTTAAATTACATTAACATACTTAGTTTGGATTGAGGGTAGCTATAGAAATGCTATGAAAATATACTGTAAAAACTGAAGTAGAACAATATCTCAGTTTGTTTAGGAGAGGATGACCATTGTCAAGTTTAGTGACTACACAGTTAACCCTAAATATCCTGCAATCTTTAAAAATAAACTACATTTTTAAATTGTTTGCATTGTATACTGTGTGCATTAACGACCAGAAAATAGATCGGCAAAAACAAAACTAAAAACTAAAAAACTGCTGAGAAAGTCTGCTATTCTACCAGTTATCACACTTGTGCTAGTGGGATACAGAAAAATATAGGGCGTCTGCATCCCATATCCAACGCAGCTTTCGGCCTCATTGGGTATGGGACGCAGAAGCGCTATATTTTGAAAAACTGGATGCAAGGCAAACCTTGAGACACAACCATCTTTATGCACAGACCTTTAAAAAGGCCCAGATTTTGGACAGCAATAATTCTCAAAAAATATATTACAACTTAGAGGGCTGTTTCTTGATATTTAAAGTGAGCACATGTATAGAATTGGTGCAGCAGATGCAAATATTAATCTTACATATTTATCTTGGAGAGCAGCAACTCCTGATGAGAGGTCTGCATCAGTGTGTGCAGAGGGTGAAGGGGCGACAGCAGGTGAATGGGGGAGAGCAGGAGTTGGGGCAACAGACCTTGATAGGTGTAGTGATGATGCTTGATCTTTCTCTGTATTACAAATAATATAAAAACATTAAACATTTATTTCCAGAATAAGACAGAAACATCACATCAGGTTTTTAAAAGCAGCTTCCATTAGTCTCACATAATTTAATTGGGGCATGGTCAAACACTAATAGGGACTGTCAGTCAAATACGTATACATTAACCACACTTTTTTTTAAGCACTTAATTATTTTCACTTTAATCATCCCAAACTACTGTGTTCCTACTTACAGTAGCCTTTTGTCAAGGCTTTCGTGGCTGTGACAACTTGACTGGAAAAAAGCGACTGGAACAGGAGACCACACACCCGAGTGGCTTAAAGCCACAAGGGCCTTTTCCAACTTGTTTGCAATTTCTGATGTGTTTCTTTAAATCTCGACTTTTCCAATCCAAAAGGGTAGCAAAAGCCCAAACCAATCAGAAGCGACGAGGGTCAGCATACATTAATGCACGTTTCATACAAAAAACAAGTTGGAAAAGGCCCTCATGGCTTCGCCTTTCCCGTGTGTGATCTCCCTTTCCAGAAAGCTGGTGTTGGTGATGTATTATTTCTACTCCATTTTTTTGACTCGGTTTCAAAGCCTTATGAAATAACAAACCTTCCAATCTAGCCATTAGCCTTTGCTGAAGCTTGATGTTCAACCTCTGGAGTTTTCTGATTTCCTGCTTTATTTCTTCAAGCTCCAAACATCCTGTGCAGTCACGCTGTTCCTCTGTTGCTGAAAGGGCTTTCCTCTTTTGAGACTGAAACATTAATGAACATCAAACATTCAGAAGGGGATATGCAACATGCCCTTTATACACTGTGCATCACTGCAAATTTGATACACCATAAACATGAGGATTAAAAGACTGGTCTGGCTTTTATTAATATGTTTTTGTTATTAATTAGCTTCCACTAATCCTTGACAGATATTTTGGTTTAAGGCATTGAATAAATTGTTACACAAGATTTGGTACCTTTAATAAGATGTCTGTGAAACGGTATTTCTGCCAGCCAGGAGGGTACTATAAATTTATGGTCAGGTGCTTATACAGTTCATCCTAACAGTAATGAGCCCACCTAGATTTTTGGTTGTGACATTCTCATGGAATAATAACCTAAACTTAAGCATTGTCACTCACCAAGTTACGCTTTGGTTTTGTTTTTTTCTGTTGCCAATGGTGTGTCATTTTCATCTGAAGAGCTGTACACGATAACCTTCTTGTTTTTTTTTTTAGTATTTCTTTGAGTCTCTTTGAACAGGAAGCTGCTTTCTCTGCCTTTTGCTTCTGAAAATCAAATGAAAACACACGTCTATCAAAATTATGGAGTTCTACACACTTCCTATAGTTGGTTTACGTTTTGAAAAGTCTAATATAACTCCAACTTAAAACCAAAGAGAAACAGTGTCAACTGTTATACTGCATGGACCGAAAATCATGTCAAAGTTACACTTCATTTAGACCACAGAGATGAAGGTTCAGCTTTTAAGTTTTTTGTGTCAAATTGAGAACACATGTGTGAGGTGTTTATCAAGATTAAAAACCACTTCAACGATATAATATTAGGCTATATCAAAAATATTTATTTAGAAATTAAATTCTTTTAGTATTAGATTTGATTCAAATGTATTTTAAAGTTAGTCATAAGTCTAGTTAGGTTTTAATATGCAATGAAACTGCTTGGCTAGTGACGATATTTGACATAGGCCTACATGTATGACCTTGGAAGGACCTTAGGTTCAAGAATTTATCAATTGACCCCCAAACAAGAATACCTAAAAAATAATCTGGTTACAATAATACGCTTATGACAGCTCAGGGGTGTCTCAGGAAATTGTGCAAGGCTTGCGCCTTACCTACATTATACAATTGTTACACGTCGTGACAGGGTCCATGGCATTTTGTATACCCGAGGGGGAAAATGGCACCCGAGGCAAAGATTGGTTAGTTCTCGACACAATAGTTTGTTACCAAGGAAAAGGTATAACAAGTAGGTCTACCTTTGCCATTGCCAGGATGTGGCGCTGACGTTCAACAACTGCGTCTCCATCAGTGTTTATGTCACTCGTTGGTTCTGTGGAGAATGTGGTCACATTTGGTATTCTGATTCTACTTCCACTGTCTAAAATACTTTGAAGTTGACCCTCATTATCTGGGGAAAAAAACAAAACAAAAAAGCCTAATAAATGTTAGGCCTATAATTATTAGATTTTTATAAAATTACACGTAGGCCTAGGTGTTTATTTTTTATATGTTGACCCTTCACTGAGGGCTTGTTAAAACTACCTCTGACATGTTCGTGGGCTTGAACATGTTGAAAGCACCACTTACTCGAGTACCAATACCATGCATGCTCGCGAGCTCCGACTCTGTGCTTATCACAGTCATGACAGTCAGTGATACAATTTTCACAATCAAAATTTAAAATAACAAATAGGTAGGGTAATCACAAATAAAATTTTCACAATCAAAAACTAAACGATTTTTTTTTAAATCATCTATCCAACGACACTTTTACACTTAATCGTGTGTTGAAATCTTTTTTTTTTTAATTCCTGCTGCAGGAGATAGGGGCCTAATCCATTATTTACAGTTCCAATGCATGGCTAAGCATGCTAAGCATGCTAAGCGCTTTTTTAATTAGTAGTAGGCTAGCTTGTTATGGGTACGTTCAGACGTGGGGCTAAACTAGTCCTTAATCCGAGCACCGCGGGTGTCCAAAAGATAAACATGACTTAGTCCAAAATTGGCTTGCGTTCACACAGTGAGTTTATTCTGGTCAAGCGGACTAAACTAGCCCACGATGTTGATTATTGGGTCATGCATCGGCGAACCTTACCATTGCTGGTTCCGGTTTGTTACATTGTCCATGCGTTTTCCACAGGGTTTCGATCCGCTATCGTTTCTACGAACCTCATGGTCATCATGTATTCCATCATTAAAGACGGCAAAATCACTTCATATCCTTGCTTGGCCCCAGCACAAACGCAATTCTATTGTGCCCGCTGAAGTTTCCGTTCCGCACTGCCCTCGATGAACGAAACATTTACACGTTGTTGTTGAAAGCTTCAAATTATTTTCGAGTGTGAACTTTTGTAAATATATCACAACTTGGTCATTAAGAAGTCGTAGCCTACACACATTCTCATGTTACGTTAAAAATTGTTTTTCAATTCAACATTAGTCTGCTACTCGTATAACTGTTACGTAAAGTTGTTGAGGGCAGGAACCAGATACAACCTAGTTTTCGAACCCAAACTTTGGTCTTAATTGTCGATCCCGTGTGTGTAGCTTAGCTGTGATTAGATGCCACTTTCTTCAAAGCAAAACCCGTTCGTTATCATAAAGTAGCGTTGCACACAGAAGAAGTGAATTTAAAAACTAAATAGTGCTACTAAAAATGAGAACTTGTTTTCGTGCGACGTCCATTTCAAACATTTTCGGCGAAGGGGAATACCGGGGCCCCAACACTTAATGGTAACATAAAGGGAAGGCAGCGGAGAGACGCAAGGAGATATTATATAGCTCCATGGATTCATGAAGACACCACCCAATACTCGCTGCCGATCCATCCATACACGTGGAATGACGTCACCTTTGTTGCCGCGGTCATTTGGGCTAAAATAGACCGGAAGTAGCAGGTCAGTTGCGTTCCAACGATGGTTTACTGGGCCTCGCAGCGGGGGGTTGGTCGTAAAACCTGGGCTAAGTTAGTCTAGTCCACCAATTTTTTTGGTTTAGTTTAGCCCAGCTCAGTGGGTCAAATTAACCCTCGCGGACCAGAATATTGCGTTCACACGCAGGGTTAGTTTAGCACTTTTGGATTAAGGACTAGTTTAACCCCACGTCTGAACGTACCCTATGTTAGCATGTTTAGAGCAGGAGCCCAGGCCGCCGAGGGGGGTCAGCCTAGCTGAAAAGTTAACCAATTTTCATGTAGGGAGGGGGGGGGGCTATCCTCTACTATATAACTATAGCAATTATGGTCCATGGACCCATGTACATGCCCATGGACCATGTAAGTTAGGAAATGGACGTCTGCCTTTTTTTTAGTTAATCATGTTTGTTAGTCTGATCAGCTGATAGGCCTATAGTGATACTGATAGTAGGGAGGCCGGCACTTTTCATGTTTTTTTTTTACGAACCCCACAAGTTTGGTACCATTGTAAAGAGAATTTAAAGAGAAATTCAATGGTGTAAAAATCAGCTTCATAGCTGAAAGTATAGAGAAGTTATGGTAATTTAAAGTTCAAAAATAGGCGTTTTCTGTCTGTAAGATTTTACTGACGCAAATCCAAAATCACAAAATTGTATGCTGGGTGGCCATAACAAAAATGAACTAAAATAATTTGGAGGTCTCCTTTTCTGTAATCTTCCATTAATTGGTATGTGTACAGCTGCTCATCTTCGTCATATTTGATGTTGAACCAAGATGGATATCCAGGGACCTATTAACAAAATTGAGGCAAAATTTCAAGGCTATATTACCAACATCAGATGCAATGCTGTCATGTGTTTCCAAAAACATGATCATGTCTTTAAGAAAGGCGTGGATAAAAGATAAAACAAAACAGTGAAAAACAAATTAACAATACCAAAATAATTAATTAAACAACAATAAAATAAACCCAAAGAGAAAGACCCACCCTCCCCAAAGAATGGTAAAGTAAAAAGAACTGGCAACAGCCAAACTGCAATAACATAATTAGTAAGTACACTTGTAACATTGTTAGTACAAGAAAATTAACAATACCAAAATAATTAAACAGCAATAACATAAACCAAAAGAGAAAAAAAGACCCACCCTCCCCGAAAAAGGGGTAAAGCAAAAAGATGCAAAGAGCAGGAACTGTCAAAAAATGAGGACAGCCAAACTGCAATAACATGATTACTAAGTACACTTGTAACATTGTTAGTAACAATTATTCTGTGAAAAAAAATTGAGGAAAAAACTGGAATAACTTTGATAAATTCTCCATGCAGCAGTAACAAGTGTGACTATGTGATGAGAGCTGAATATACTCTTGACATTTCAAACCTGGGAGATGACTTTTCCAAAGTACCACTCCTCATCACCACTTGTGCTACATAGGTGTTTAACTCGCTTCCCAACCAAAAGTGGTTCATTAGCGCCTGTGTCGAGATCGCCAGTTCCTGGTTGATGTCTTTGCAAAACATGAGACTCTTCTATTAGTTTCTTCAAGTTGTCAGCTAACTGTTCTGCAGTAAGTTGCACTTTTTTCAGGGAGAAGGCATACAGATTGTCCTCTTTGTTGGCTGGTCTTTGTTGCAACACATTCTGACGGAAATTTAGCTGGGCCTTTAAAGCTTTCACTCTTGTTGTCTTGTTGTCGAGGTCTGCTAAATAATTATCAACTTGATCCTGGCTTTGCCAAAGGCCCCAGTACATTATATCAAGCGTTAGCTTCTCTTTCTTCTCTAGTTGTCTTTGGTGCGCTTCTTCAGCCTGACTAAGCTTCCGCAAGACAGCAGCACGACGGGCGGCCTGAATTTCCTGCTGTCTGCTTTTGAACTGTTTCCAGACATGTTTCACAGAACACCTTGCCTGCTTGAAGATTACTGCCTTTTCTAAAGGCGACTTCGCATCCAACCATGCGGCTGTTTTATTGTGGCTAAACATTATGTACGCCTCGCTTGCAAGGGTTGTGATATTTGGCTTTTCCCTCATAAGTCGATCGAGGTGGCCAAATATGCTTTCAGAAAATTTGTTGTGCTTTGTTTGGCAAGCCTTTAACTCGCTCTCTCAGCTCAGGCGAAACATCCGCCCACATTCCTCCATCTAAATGGTCGCTGAACATTTTTTGCAGGAGTCGAGCCATGGCTGGTAGCATTACTTGAAGAATTACTTGAACTTCATCATCGTGAATCCAAGGTTGGATCAACTTGTTGAACATCACATCCTTTTCAATGACTGCAACTGTACAGAATGAAAGATGGAGATCTCCCACCATGAAGTTTTCTATTCTAGTGTTTGCCATCACCAAAAAATCGATTACTTCTTTGTAGTGTTGTCCAATATCCATAATGTGGATCTCTGTGTTTTCGATTGTAGCCCACAGTGGTTGAGTTATTAGGAATGACACCAGTCCAAGAGCTTTTCAGCCTGCCAAGTAGTGGGTAATTTTCAGATCAAACTGCACTGCTTTAAGCAGTCGATTTGTAGCACCTCCTTCATCAAGGTAATCCTGTAGATGACTGGAGAGGTAGAATACGCTTGACGCGTTCTGGAACAAGATATTAAATCTATTACCCCGAAAAGGCTCAATAGGTAGGCGATTGAAGCCATTCTCTCTCGTCGCATAAAATCAAGGAAGGATCCATGGCAACCACTCTTTTCATCTCCTCCCTCGGCTACTGCCTTGCATGTTGTACGAATTAATCTTGTTGCTCCTGGCTCTGATTTCTTTCTAAAGAACTTGTCGTGAATAGGTGCCTCATCTTTGAATGTAGCTGCCTCTGCTTGATGTAATGCTGAGGATGCTGTTTCAGCAAGATGAACAAGTGCGTGCAAACCGCAAAAAAAATTGCAGAGTTTACCAACAGATCTGCGCTCCACATCTGACAAGGAATCATAGTTGTCCATTACTAGTGGCAGAATTTTCTTACGGTATTCTTCAAGTAATTCGTTAAATTTTTCTTGTGTAGCAGCCCTGTCAGACATAGTACAGGTTATTCTTAGCAGAATCTCCCTTGCAACATCACTGTTGCTGTCCATTGATCTATGTTTGATGTCGCGCAGTATCTGTTGAAAGGTGGCCAAAACATCTGAGCTTGCCTTTGATGCCATTTCCCTAAGCCCAAGAACATACAAATGGCCCTCCTCGTCATCAGCGTGAAAGCCCTCAAATTTTTTTCCGAATTTGGAAGTTTCATCACTCAGAAGACCCAAGTGCGATGTCTTCAGCATCTCTGTGCCTAGCTGTTTTTGAGAAATGCAGAGTCTCATCACATTCCATTCTTTAATGGTAGATTTACTTGGCAAATCTGACGCCGCCTTTCCAACTAATTTTAGAACAGTTTCAATAACTACAGGTATCTGTCCGGTGGGTACATTGTGATCTAACAGTCGGCAGATACATTCCTTCATTGGTACAGAATAGCTCCCTCTGTCATCTTTGGTCGGCATGTCAAGTTGTACCATCTCTCTCAACCATTCGTTTTCCGCAAGTAGGTTGTTGGCTTCCTCCTCCTTCTCCTGTAGTTTAGTTTTGAAATCATCACACCTTGACTGAACTTGTTTTATTTTATTTTTTTTACGTTTAATCCTCTCTGTTAATCCAAGGTTTTTCTTCTGAAGATAGAAGATTTGGGATGATTTTCTCTTTATTTCTGTATCCTTACTGATGATTCTTTTCTTAAGATAGGTATTCTGATTCCTGAGAGACTGTGATGGTTTCCCTTGAATATCAGTTTGTGTAGTCTTCTCTAGACAACGCAGAGCAGGTTGCGTGACTCGTTTTTCAGGGAAGGGAAACTCTTTGTCAAGGTATGTCGCAAGCTGTTCTCGCACAGATGGTCTTTTTATACTTTTTCTCAGTGTTTTCATTTTTACTTTCAGTGCATTGACTTGCTGTTGATATGCTGCTCTTGCTGCTTTTGGTTCAGTTTGATGGGAGTCAATGAGCAAATCAATTAACCGGGAATTCCCCAGCCTCCTTAAGTTACTTAAAACTTCTTCATTTTTCATTTTTCAACCTACACTTTTCCAATTCTGTGCGCAGAGAATCGATTTCTTCTTTCAGTTTTTCATTTTCTTTTTCAAGATGAAGCACATACTCTTGGAGATTTTCCTCATTAGATGTTTGTGTGCCCTTGAGAAGAAATATTATGAAATCATTTGTTGTAAGGACATGCAATTTAGAAACATACAGAACTGTCAAACATTTCGATCTTGACACATAATATAGAAAATTTAGAAAATGTAAACGTTATATTTCATCCGTTAAATGTCTTTGTCAAACAAGAAAGGACTGTGATATACTGCTCTCTAACAACTTTGTATATTTTTGTTTCAGGCCAATCAAGTCATTGTGTTCTTTGCAGCAGTTCGTTTAAATTTTCCATCACAAAAAATGTTATTACCTTATCTGCCCAAGTAGTGTCAGTCAAAGGCACCTCTGTTACCACCAAGCTTGATTCCGTATCATCTGTCCACTTCACATATTTAACATGCGTCTATTGTGAAATGATAAGATGAATAAAGTTCAAGAAGAAAATTTGAAATTAAAGCAGTTTTAATTACTTTCTATAAGAAAAAGCATAACAAGGTCAACAAGGAAGATAAAAAAAAATCACAACTACCTGAAACTCAGAAAAATGCTCGTGGGAGTGTGGAGAACTAGAAGATACAGAGTGCAGTTCCCCGATTTGCGGTGATGTGTGCGTGCTCACATCCAGGTCAGCTGGAACCTAAATAGGAGTAATACAATATTGTCACAATATGATGTAATCACCTTATCTGCTCAAGCTACAATCATCCTTGAATGTCACCTACCTGTGAACTCCTACCTTTCCACTGCCTTAGCTACTTGTATTGACCACTTCATATATTGAAATGGTGATTAAGAAATGTTGGAGTGGATGCAAATATTTTTGGAATAAATGTCAATGAAATTATTGTGTATTAAAATGTCATGCATCAACAAGAACATTAACAAGTTAAGCTTACATCACTGTCGGAATCTGGAGGGTGTTCGTCTGCAACACTCGTGTTCGATGGCGGGGAATAGTACGTGTTCACATTTGAGTCGTCACTTTCGGGAATCTTAAGAAATAAAATACAATATTATCACATACGTGAAAATAACCTTTGCTATTTCAAATCATAAGAATGTGTGCTTACATTGTACCAGCCTTTGTTTTCGTAAATATATGCTAGCCACATGGAGTCTTGCTCCTCATTTGATATATCTGACTCCGACATATCTGTATATCTGCATATTAATTGTACAAAAAAGGTAATTATTAATTCTACTTGATTTGTCAGGGCCCTTGAAAAAGTTCATCATAAACCATAGATGGGAAGCAAATTCATCCTCTTCTAGTCTAGAGAAAACAAATTATAAGAAAAATTTAAGTTTGTTTTATTTATTATTGAATTAAATTTAAATGTTTATCATCAACAATGTCATTAAATGGTAAAGAAATTGTGGTATAAACAATGTAAACAAAAAGTATAGGCCTTACAACACATGCACTGTGTTGACTGCGTTGTCAACAAAGCCTGAATAAAATTCCACTCACAACTGCAACCATGTTTTTTTGCGTTTGCCATTAGACCTCCCCATTAAAATCGCCCATGCGCCCATTTTGCGCCTTCGTTAAAAAAAAATAAAAAAATGTATCCTTTATTGGTGAATGTATAAGTGTTCAGAAAAACATAGTTTCATATAAGTTTCATCGACTCCTGATGTGTGTATTTTGGAGTTTTTTAAGTAAAAAACATGGTAGAAAACTGTACCTTTTTTGGCCTCTTGCAAACAGTCTTGTTAAGGAGTCACCACATTCGCGAAAGTTGGCATGTCACACATCAAACGAAAGAGCTTGCTTTCTTCTACAAAATGATGACATCATCTTTGCAAACCCCCCTAAATCTCGCGAGATCTAGCCTAAAACGCGAGTTGGCATTAGGACCAGAAATCAAGATGGCCGCGCCCAAGAGTTGACGCGTCGGTAAGTCAGCGCCGATTAAGCGGGATTTTCTTGAAATAATTCATCTCATAAACCATACCCATTGGGACAAAAAATAACACAAATGAAAAGATCAATCTTTCATCTACTGAAATATTGTTTAAATTCCTACTTTTTATGAATGAAAAGGTCAACAAACGCTGATTATAAATTTTGTTTTTTACACGCTTACAGATATAAATCTGAAAACAGTCGTTTCACTGGCCTCCCTACTGAAAGTTATTGTGTTTAGTTAGGTTATATTGAAGAACAAATTAACATTGCAGTGTTTTACTGACGATAACCCACCTGAAAGTTGTACAACAACTGCCGGAAATGATGTCGATGATATTGCACCAGCTGTCCAGCCTACTTTGTAAAGTTTGTCCTTCTTGAAGTCAGACACTGTTTTCGGATGGAAGCTTGTTATGTGCGAAACGTGAATAATGTCGAAAACGCGGTCTTTTGTGAAATGTACAAGCGCAAATTCTGGAGTAACGTCAGACGTCATGATGATGATGATCATGCAATTGTGTAGTGTGAATTAACTATCTCTATATATCTCTACAGTATATAATCTAGACGCGCGCACTGTAAAAGTTTGCACTGAATTTCACAGGAAAAATCTGCCGCCCTTTTGTTGTCACTGCTGCTGTCGGTCGTCTCTCTGTCGTCTGCTCGGTCGTCTGCTCACACACACCGAACGGAACCTAGCACAGTATTGGGCCCGAAATAGCCAGCCGCGTATTCCCGGAAAAAGCCAGCCGCGTATTCGGAAAATAGAACACATACAGTACAGGGAGGTTCAAATCTGAAGATGAAGATCTGTTTTATTTGAACGAATTCTGAAATACTAGCCATAAACCACAACTTTTTATTTGATAATATATCAATTTAATTAGTATATATGATTAAAAAACAATGACAAAAGAAATAAACTTTTTACAAGACGTCGCAAAATGACCCACAAACACGAAGGCGAAAATCAAATCGTTTGTGTTACACTGTGTCATTAAATATACTGTGTAAATACATAACTATAATTTTAAATTAATTTGTACCCTTCATTAAGACAAAAATTTGCTTTTTTATTCCAGAATCTCAAAGACTTATATACTGGGCGGATCAAATTTTGGAGCTAACCAATTTGGTCAATTAATTAGTGGTTAATTAATCACACTAATATACGCAATTTTCAATATATTTTACCGCACATAACAATGCGGTTGACTTAAAAACAATTTGACAAGAATTTGTACCCTTCATTAAGACAAATATTTTCTTTTTTATTCCAGATTCTTGAAGACTGATATACTTGGCAGATCAAATTTTTGGAGCTGGCCAATTTGGTCTACTAATTAGAGGTTAATTAATCACAGTAATATACGTCATTTTCAATATATTTTACCGCACATAACAATGCGGTTGACTTAAAAACAATTTGAAAAGAATTTGTACCCTTCATTAAGACAAAATCTTGATTTTTTATTCCAAAATCTTGAAGACTGATATACTGGGCGGATCAAATTTTGGAGCTGGTCAATTTGGTCAATTAATTAGTGGTTAATTAATCACAATAATATACGCCATTTTCAATCTATTTTACCGCATAAAAATTATAACAATGCGGTTGACTTAAAAAAAAATTGAGAATAATTTGTACCCTTCATTAAGACAAAAATTTACTTTTTTATTCCATAATCTTTAAGACTGATATACTGGGAATATCAAATTTTGGAGCTGGCTAATTTGGTCCATTAATTAGTGGTTAATTAATCACACTAATATACGCCATTTTCAATATATGTTACCGCTCATAACAATGCGGTTGACTTTAAAACAATTTGAAAAGAATTTGTACCCTTCATTAAGACAAAAATTTGCTTTTTTATTCCAGAATCTTTAAGACTGATATACTGGGCGGATCAAATTTTGGAGCTGGCCAATTTGGTCTACTAATTAGTGGTTAATTAATCACAGTAATATACGCCATTTTCATTATATTATTTTACCGCATATTATAACAATGCGGTTGACTTAAACAAAAATTGAAAAGAATTTGTACCCTTCATTAAGACAAAAATTTACTTGTTTATTCCATAATCTTTAAGACTGATATACTGGGCAGATCAAATTTTGGAGCTGGCCAATTTAGTCAATTATTAGGGGTTAATTGATCACAGTAATACGCCATTTTCAATATGTACAAAATACGCACAAAACAAAGCGGTTGACTTAAGTACCGTTTGTATGTACACGTTTGGTAATTTTGAATACTGCTCAAAGCAAACAAATATTAACTTAAAAACTCACTTGGTAACGAGCATTGGAGAGCTGTTGATAGTATAAAACATTGTGAGAAACGGCTCCCTTTGAAGTAGCATAGATTTTGAGAAAGTGGTAAATTCTCACTAAAATAATAAACGACTTCTAGTAAACGTCTTCGACTTCTGAACGCACACAAATTCGTCCAAAAAGGGTGTTTTTTTCTCTCATCATTTTCTCACAACTTTGTTGACCAATTTTTATAGCTCAAATGTTCACAGGCTTGTTATTTTATGCTTGTGTTGGGATACACCAAGCGAGAAGACTGGTCTTTGACAATTACCAAACGTGTATATTACCTTCCCTTTAAGAAAAAAAAAAAAAAACTTTTTTGTTCCCAGAACTTTAAAGACTAGTATAGTGGGCGTATCAAATTTTGAAGCTGGCTATTTTGGTCCACTAATAATTTGTGGTGAATTAACCACAGTTATAGACGCCATTTTCAATGTTTTTTACGCACAATTGCATAGGCGGTGGACATAAACAAAATTTGAAAAAATGTGTACCCTTCATTAGAAATTTTTTATTTTATTTGTTTATTCCAGAATTTGAAGATTGATTTACTGGGCGTATTTTTTATTTAGCTGGCAAATTTGGTCCACTAATTAGTGGTTAATCAACTATGCACAATATTTCCTATACAATCTCTTTAAAAAAAATTGTTCCCTTCATTATGATACAATTTTTATTTTTAGTTTTAGCCCCCAATCCTCCAGACTTAATAATAGCTACTAGCAAGTAAAGGTCTGCACGGTCAGAAGAAAGCTCTTGAGGTTCTTTTTAAACTAGAAGTTAATTTTTCATACTTAAATTAAAACAGTTTCCCTTATAAACCAAAAAGGATTCAGACTTGAACTTGTTTGGCATTATAACCAAGTAAAGGCCTGAGCGATTTTGACTAACAAGATGGCTGCCCGAGGTCGGTCAGAGCAGTGAATTTGGGGGAAGACCAAGCTTTGGAGAACACCATTAATTTGTTTTTAAATTGTTTCACGCCCCCTTTTATTGTAAGCTTCCTTTGAAACATTAATTTATTAACTTCTAATTTGGAATGGTCCTGACACTAGCAGAAAAACAAAAACAACAACATATTGGGCAAAAAATATATCAAGGCTAAAAAAAAAAAAAATAGTTTTGCATTTCAAAGTTATCGGGTACTGGCCTTTTCTTTAAGAAAGGGTAACAACGCACTGAATTAAGAACTATTTCAATTAAGAAAACACATGATGTAAAAAAAAAACTGAAAATACATGGACAAAACTCATTCAAAGGACAACATAATATTGTGCTTAAAGGAGCTAATTCACAGTTTACTCATCTTTAAATTAACTCTCATTGTTTGCCGTTTTCATTTAATCGCATGAAGATGAATGACAGAAAACCCTCGTTTACTCTTATATAACGCAAAAAATCATTGTTTGGCAATGGAACAAAATGATCTTTGTTAGAATAACAACTTAGATAAGTTGAACACCAGATGGGAGCCTTTTGTATTGCCTTGTCTACATGATAACTAAGGGCCTTGCCCTTCATACAATTTCCTGTTTTGTGTTGCCATTTGCCATTTTTCTTTACTTTAATGTTTTAAAAGTAGTTGGTTTTACAAAATAGTTTGTGCAGAGTTGTATATTAAAGCAGTTTGAATAAAATTCCTCTTCCAAAAAAACCTCATCTTTAATTTGAATGCGAAATTGAAATTCGTTGCACATAGTGAAAGAGAAAACGCAAACTAGAAGCGAAATCGTGTTCGCTTCGGTGATTCTTAATTTGAATACATCATTGTAAATAGGTAGTAGACACTCAACTTAAGAATGGTCAAAGTGTTGAATGCCTTTAAATACAATAGAATGACTAAAGCGAATCTACACGAGGAAAAACGAAATCACGTGTGCACGAAAACGAAATTGAATGCAAGAGCTAAAAATAAACCCCAATTTAAATTGGCTGAGAAAACCTATTCTTAATATAAAATTACATCTAGAGAATCATAAAAGGTACACACAAAGTGTTTGCACTATTTAAAACTCTTAAATTATTATAAATATTACAAAATGAATGTATGACCGCGTGTGACCTTAATACTTTCATCAAAACCGAAAATTTAAATAAAACAAATGCAAAAGTTAATTATTTCATTAACCGAAATTACAAGGGTTCAGAGTTTAAACTTACTTAGTACATCATAAAAACTACAGCTGATTTAGATTTTCTTTATCACGAAAAGACTTTGAACCAATTTGACCCTCACATACATAAAATTGGAAGTTGAAGTTGTTTTACATTATACAATTAACAGAATCTCCCGCCACACTGGTGTAGCAGGAGATTTTCCCACCGGATATTAATTCCAACGTATACGGCGCGAACTGCGTGTACAAACTTCTTCTGAAAGCGCCCTCTTTTGAACCGACCTCCTCCGGCCCACTTTCCTATGGGTTACAGAATCTCAAGAGGACAGGTTTCCTATTATGACACCGACCAATAATATTAACAATTTGTTTTTAAATTGAGTCCCCCCACTTGTCGGCTACTTTTTACGCAACGATTGTGCTACCAATGTTTACATGTGATCACGTGACCTGAGATGGGTATAGAAAAACACAGCTACCCAGTGACATGGGAACACTCGTACCGATGGGCCATATAATCGGCTGTATTTTCGATAAAATAACACTTTTAACTCAGAACGAAGCCCTTTTAATAAAGTTGAATGTTGTGACAATGATTTAAATCACATTTTCTGTTTGATTAATCCAGTGTTCTCCTTCTAAAGAGGTTTCTTTTGATGAGTATGGTTAGACTATGTAAATTACCGAGGTTTGAGCGAGCTCACGCGCCGTTTCTTTTTTTTCGTTGTTTTTTTTCGTTGTGCACGGCATGCATGAAGTCGGGCTGTGCCAAAAGGGAGACCGTGTAGTTGTCCGACTCTGTCCCTGACAGCTATCCCTTCCAATCAAATAATTTGAGGGTGAAAATAAAGGAATTTGCAGCTTCCTCTGGAGATTTTTATTGAAAATATTGGAAGCAAAATCATTACAATGAGGGCAATGTAAAACCACAGTTTCCGTGAACAAACGCATCATATCATGACACATCATGTGAACATTCTCGTAGAATTTCCTAGTTGGTGGAACTGTGTTTACCTATATACTTGCATTGTTTAGCCGGCCACCGGTAAGGTCTCATGTTACAAACTAAAGACTATTATATCTGTGATTTCGAGAAAGTAAAGCCTTGATTGAACAAACGAAATGCAACAATAGTCATGTCTTTTTCACGCACGTTGATATACATCATCAGGCCGTGTGTGTTGATGTGTACTACCCATCTTAGGTCACGTGACGTTGGAAGCGCAATCGGTCTATTTCAGCCACCGACGATTGTAAGATAAAATATAACGATTGGCGTACGTAAAGCTGTGATTAATTAACCACTATTTAGTTGACCAAATTGTCCAGCTCAAAAATTTGACACGCCCAGAGTAAGGCCTATATTAGTCTACAAGGTTCTGAAATAAATTTTAATTTTGTTTTTGTGTCGTATTAACGCATTTTGTGCGTATTATAGATTAAAAATGTGTGGTTAATTAACCCCTAATTAATTGATTGGCCAGCTCCAAAATTTGATCTGCCCAGTATATCAGTCTTCAAGAATCTGGAATAAAAAAGAAAATATTTGTCTTAATGAAAGGTACAAATTATTTTCCAATTGTTTGTAAGTCAACCGCATTGTTATAGCAGCGGTAAAATATAGTGAAAATGGCGTATATTACTGTGATTAATTAACCACTAATTAGTGGACCAAATTGGCCAGCTCCAAAATTTGATCTGCCCAGTATATCAGTCTTTAAGATTATGGAATAAAAAAGGAGATATTTGTCTTAATGAAGGGTACAAATTATTTTCCAATTGTTTTTAAGTCAACCGCATTGTTATAATATGCGGTAAAATATATTGAAAATGGCGTATATTACTGTGATTAATTAACCACTAATTAGTGGACCAAATTGGCCAGCTCCAAAATTTGATCTGCCCAGTATATCAGTCTTTACGATTATGGAATAACAAAGGAGATATTTGTCTTAATGAAGGGTACAAATTCTTTTCAAATTGTTTTTAAGTCAACCGCATTGTTATGTGCGGTAAAATATATTGAAAATGGTGTATATTACTGTGATTAATTAACCTCTAATTAGTGGACCAAATTGGCCAGCTCCAAAATTTGATCTGCCCAGTATATCAGTATTCAAGATTATGGGAAAAAAAAGCAAATTTTTGTCTTAATGAAGGGTACAAATTATTTTCCAATTGTTTTTAAGTCAACCACATTGTTATGTGCGGTAATATATTGAAAATGGCGTATATTACTGTGATTAATTAACCACTAATTAGTGGACCAAATTGGCCAGCTCCAAAATTTGATCTGCCCAGTATATCATTCTTCGAGATTCTGGAATAAAAAAACAATATTTTGTCTTAACGAAGGGTACAAATTAATTTCAAATTATAGTTATGTATTTACACAGTATATTAATGACACTGTGCAACACAAACGATTTGATTTGTGCCTTTGTGTTAAGGGTCATTTTGTGACGTCTTGTTAATAGTTTATTTCTTTGTTCATTGTTTTTAATCATATATACTAGTTAAATTGATGTATTATCAAATAAAAAGTTGTGGTTTATGGCTAATATTTCAAAATTCGTTCGAATAAAACAGATCTTCACCTTCAGAATTGAACCTCCCTATACTGTATGTGTTCTATTTTCCGAATACGCGGCTGGCTTTTCCGGGAATACGCGGCTGGCTATTTTGGGCCCAATACTGTGCTAGGTTCCGTTCGGTACACAAATAATAGGCAGTTGCTTAAAACTGACATGAAAAGGCCTCAAGGTTCCAGTATTACTTATTTCAATTTGTTTAATTAAGATCTGTGCGTATATTATTTCAATGCACTACACTTATTGCAATTAAATTATTGGATGCCACTTTATTTTAAGTTATAGTGAAGTCTTGGACTGGGCACAACTGGGTCGGTAGATGTTAGTGAGTTTCAAACCTTAGGAAACATTGTTATCTTCTGACCTAGTGTTAATTGCGTACACAAGCATGGAGGTAGAAGGGTGTAGAACATAATTTTAAAGGGGCAGTTGAACAACAAAGATAACTATATTTTATTATTATTAATGAGATCCCGCCAAGCTGGCACCGTCGGCATCATCACCGCACAATAGGAAACGGGCCTTGATTTCCCAAATACATGCAGAGATTATTTTAAAAGAAATATCCCACAACGGGCTAGTCGGTAGTGTTTGATTAAAAACCCAAATCATGAAAGGTTGTAGGCTTTTGTAAGACGCACACACTTTGCAGGTTGTGCAATGTCCATGGCTGAAGTGAATGTTTTCTTGTAATAAATACCAAGTAATAACATTAATAGGCCTACGTAAGTTTTCCGTCCTTCAATCAGAGAAAACAATCCTTTTTTCAACTTTTGGGCGCAAACAAAATCTAGGCGTATAGATCATCCGTATAATTTCAAAAAATATCACTTTATTGCTATTAACATGGACCACCATCTATCAAAGATTTAAAACTGCTCGATAATATCAATTAGTATAGGACCTATCAATAAACACTAACAAAACACAATTTAATAATTTATACCGCATTGGATGTCTACAAAAATACATCTCCCATGAATTACATCTCCCATGGACTCACTTGATAAATAAATATTCTGGTGCCACTAATTCGAATGTGCTACGTTTTCATATCTCAGCGCATAACATGACCTAAAAAATGTGTATGTAAACATGAACTAAACTTGTAAACTTTTGATGCAATTATTATTTGATTTTAGTATAATTATTAATTCATTACTATGTCATCATCACTTACTCGTAACCCTGCATGTGCCCAATGACACACAGAACAGCTGAATATCAGTAACAAGCAATGAATATGGCACGGATTTCGGGCCGTTATGTTGTGAAAATAAGCAAGCTCTAGCTTTCGAGCTGAAGCATTAATTGTTTTGCTCAAGATGCTATGTCAGATTTTTGTCACCAAACATTAAAAAATAGATTTTTTTGTAAAATGGTATTTCAAAGAGTATCACCCGCTTTAACGAAACCAAAGTTTAACTTTTACTTTTAGTGATCAGGAACCATGATTTTTTTAAACGTTTCTTTTAAAACACATAACAGTTGGTCACGTGATTGTCGGGATCCCGACAAAAACTAATTTTGAGCACTTTATTTCACTGCTACTAATAATAATTGGCGGACTTTTGTCAAGCAATGGCTCAAATGAAAGCTTGTAACTTTCTTGACCCCATGAATTTGATTTCGAGACCTCAGATTTAGAACTGAAGTTCTCGAAATCAACCATTAAACGCACACACCTTCGTGTGACAAGGGTGTTTTTTCTTTCATTCATATCTCGCAAGTTCGATGACCGATTGAGCTCAAATTTTCACAGGTTAGTTATTGTAATGCCTCCTGCTGGCATTTAGAGAGAGAGAGAGAGAGACTCAGCTTGTATCATAAACTTTGGTAGTTTTGCATATGTTGAGATACACCAACTATGAAGGCGAGTCCTTGACAATTACCAATATAGTATCCGCTGCCTTTAAGCAGCTCGGAATTGGCCTTGTAATTGGGTTTTTGTTTCTTGTCTATTTTCCCATCCTATGATGTAAGTTTTAATGAAACTGCCTCTTTTTTGGGTGTCTCCATTTCCCTGAGATTGTTCATATTATGACTAGATTTAATGTTAATTGTATGCATATCGTGTAATGTTTACCAGTGAAATGGAAAGTTATAAAGTCTCTAAATTGAATGAGTGAGATCGTGCCACAGACTAGACACCACCACTAAACCCATATAGCGCCCTCATACGTCACCCTCAACAAAAACCACAAAATGACAGGTCTATATCCAGACGACTTGATCGTAACTCTCATGCAAACTTTAGAGTTACCCGACTAAAGCTTCTGTTGAGAGGGATGCCATGTGGGCAGCATTTCTGCAGCTGTGTGAGTGTGGTGAACGAGCCGCGGTTGCTGGTTCAGTACGAGGAATTTCAACCGTCTGTATGCGAAAAGCACAAAAGTCAGACTTTTAAAATGACTGCTTCACGATAAAGTGGGATTGTACTGGAGTCAGGGACTGGAAAAGTTTCCGTATGGCGCCACCACTTTTTCATTCGATATGAAATAAAATAGTATCTAATTTACCTCAATGATATATCCCTTTTTGTAAAAATTAGTGAAAAAGTGGTGGCGCCATACGGAAAGTTATCCCAGGGACTTGAAGAAGTTTCACACAGGAACTTGGGAAGCGGCGACCGTATTCGTGCCCGGGATTTCTCACAGTCGGTGTTGCTGCTTTTTGTGATGTCCGCGAAGGGAATTTGACACAGTGACCGAGTGACTACCCAGCAATGCCCGGTAGATTGGTTTCTGACCGAATTTTCGTCTGACCGGTGACAGGTAGTTTCCCCTTCTTCCATGCCCATGGGTACACCTCCATGAGTGCACAACACAGCAGCAAGCCTTGGGCGTTGGGTAAGTCATGATGTTGTTAAACAATTTTAATGTTAGTTTGTTAGGGATGTCAATACTCAATCAATGAGAACTTTTTATGCATGAATTCCTCTCTGCTTCTACTTGTGTGGCCAAGGCTAACTGAATCCTAGCCACACGTCCATACCAATTTTGTATGCAGCTAAGAAATAACCATATTAGTAGGCAGATCACACTATTTTTCAAAGTTCTGCCAATGCCTTCAAAGTTGGTCTCATATGATTTAGCTTGATAAAAGAAACAAAGAACTAAAAAGCAAATTGAAATCGGACATTCGATTCTCTTTTTATGCAAATTTTTGTTTATTGTTTAAAGCACCTGTTTTAACCATTTACGGGCAAAAAGTGGAAAATGCTTTCTTTTCAGTTTTTCCTTTAAGTTTTCATTGTTTTTTCTCAATTTTAAACCCTGTTAGTGTTTCTTTTCTTATAGTACACAGGTCAAACCTACTTGCAAAAGAGAAATGGAGGTTCTATTACATTGAATTTTTTTTTTTACGGTCACCAAAAATGGCACATTATCCAAAATTCCATAACGGGAAACCCCAAAATGTTCAAAAAATGACTAAGTCCAGCTAATTAAATATGCGTGAGGCTCTCCTGGGGTAACTAAAGTAGTTACAGCTATGAAACTTGGCACAATTCTTGTTTGTGTATAGACATTTTTTTTAATGTGTATATTTCAAAGTTTTACACGCCATTATGCAAATTAGCCTAATTAATTATTCATTTTGTACGCAAAATTACCTAATTAAATATGCGTGAGGCTCTCCTGGGGTAACTAAAGTAGTTACAGCTATGAAACTTGGCACAATTCTTGTTTGTGTATAGACATTCATTTTAAAGTGTATATTTCAAAGTTTTACACGCCATTATGCAAATAAGCCTAATTAATTATTCATTTTGATTTGGCTACATGTCGTTGTACTTTTTGGAGTAGTCCATTTAAGTTGGTACTGGTAGGCAAGTTGAGGTTGAGGGCAGAAAATATTGGTGGGAAATCACGTTTGTAGCTTTTGGTGGTCGAGTGCTCAATACGATATCTGATTGTCTCCAACAATGCTGTGGTCAGAATTCCATTCCAATGATCTGGTGAAAAAAAAAAAATTAAAAAAAAAAATAAAAATAAAAATAAAAAATTACATTTTTTGTTTGGGGCATATTTTCTCTTTGCGTGACAGTTAAAAATAGTGAATGAAAGAGGCACATTCAAAAGGGTTAAATTAATTTTGTTAGGAATATGTAGCCACTTTCCATCACAGAGCTTTATCAATCCATAGAGCAATAAACTAGACTCCATGATCAATCTGAATCAAAACTTTGCAAAATGTAAACAAGCCGACAAACTATTCCCACGACCATACGGAGTACCAGCAATAAATGGAACAGCCTTGATAAAGACAATAGCGACATCCGATTGGTCAACCGCTTGATAAATGTGTCACGTGACATTTTTTTTTAGACGTTACGTTCACTGTACACCCGCCCTGAATTACTCATTTCTCTTAACTTTCCGAACTTTACTCTCTGATTTTACACAACAAATCTACACAGAGGGTAATTTTATAACGATATTATTAAAATATATTATCTTGAAAATTGAGGAAAGTGTTTATTTCTTACCTGGAACGCTGTATTCCGTAAGCAACCGGTCAATTTCGTCTGATGTCCAGCCAGAGATATGTTCAACTTCGCACGCGAACGCTTGGTCATTGAACTCAAGTGCTGCCGGAGGCCCTGAATTGACAAAACAAACATGTCCTATTTTAGAGCGCTATTACTGAGTGCAACGGATAACGAAATTCAACAATCTGCACATCATAACAAACTTTAGAATGTCTATTTTCATATTCTAATATAGAAGTATTCATATTTGAGATATATAGGGAAAAAACGGGTGGCTTACCTGCTCGCCGTTTCCCGCTTCTACTGGCCGCCATTTTGGAAATTTCGAGAACGTACGCATCAAGAGTAGAGTTTCCCCATCCTATAAATAGCTTCACAGGGTCCCTACGTCACCGACTCACTCCGGAATCGTCCATTATAGAAGAGAATAGGGGGGGATTAAGCTGCGAGGTGGTATTTTTTCCCCTCCCACGCGCCGTCGCTGCGCGACGAACCGACAAACTAAGTAACCCAAAACTACTGTAAAATCTATATTTCTTTACCAATTTGGATCAAATGAGCAGACAAACACAGGGGAAGTCTATATTTTTTAGTAATGTAATTGTTTTCTTTATTGAATTATCCAATTCTCCCTTAAACGACTTTGATCTGTACCAATCTTTTCACATTCGACCGTGCCGACCGTTGTACGTGTGAGAATATGCATGGTCGGCTGAAATGTTTACGTGCAGAGTGATCTGCCTAATATTAGGCAGTTCCATCAAGTTGATTTCACGTGTACCAAAACACACACACACACAGCCCCGAAAAAAAAGAACTAAATATATTAAATCATAACTCACATTTTGGATAACATTCCGTATGGCGCCACCACTTTTTCACTAATTTTTACAAAAAAGGATATCTCATTGAGGTAAATTAGATACTATATTATTTCATATTGAATGAAAAAGTGGTGGCGCCATACGGAAACTTTTCCCACATTTTGTACAACTCAAAACTATGAGACTTGACAGCAGGCAGGAGCATTCTCTCCTCGTGCTTACATTTCAAAAATATTTGAAATTGGATGAATAGTTTCGGAGATATTGTAAAAAATAGAGAGCAACGACAAAAACCGGAGGCTTGGCCTCGCATGCATCGCCCATTCGTTTGTGCATGACGTCACCTATGAACCCCGTGGACCACGGAAATCTTCGGAAAGCGCCGAAGAAGCCCGAAGACAGTTTTTTGCGATGAGGGAGCACATCTTTACACAAAATGAGATAACGATTACATCATCGTGTAGCCGATAAAATTCCGCACATGGTACATCTAGTCGCATAGCTTTTACCATAAAAACCTATTTTTGTCGGCGTTTTCCGTTTTTTGAATCAAGATTTCTTCCAGAAAAAAATCATCAAAATTGAATGCGACTTTGTCAATGCTAATTCCCATACTTTTAAGTTTAACTTGTGAAAATGTTGTGTAATTTGATTATGTATTCTTCTCCCTCCAAGAGGTTTTGTTCAACCATTTCTTGCAAAGTTGTCCTAAACGCACGATTGTACATGTACTTCCGTACATCTTCGTGTTTCCGTGATGTGCCACCACAAGAGGGCGTGTGTTACAATAAGTTTGATAGGCGGCGGCTCTAATTATTATGTTTCGTCTTGGTTGAGGGAAAGCTGCCCGATCTTGTTTTTGGTAATTTCCACGTTCTGAATTGATAATAACAGACTGCTCATCTTGAGTCAAAAGAAACTAGTATTTATTATCTATTTTCAAGGCCTATACTAATTGAAACGAACGTAGAACAAAAAATTGATTGTATTGTAGCCACTAGTTTTTAGAAATTGTCTTTGTAAATATAACAATAATAATCGATGTGTACCAATGCCTTCATCCTCAAGTTTTTTAAAGATTGTCTAAATGTTTAGGCCTACTGTACTAATGCTACAGTTTTAAATCAAAGGATCCACTGATCTTAAATTAAAGAAAACATTCCAGTCATAAACTCTTCAATTTTATTCCAATCTGGTTAGTTTAATAATGCTATTTGTTGACATAATTAATAAAGAATATTCACACAAACACCTGCAAAACTTAACACATATTTAATTTTTATAGTTAACAATTTCCCCCATGATGCCGCTCCTCAGTTTGATTTACAAAATATCACTTTTTGCCGTTCATAAAAATCATTACTAGCACCGGGCAGCAAAGTTTGTAAACCTCCCCATTGGTAGAGGGCGCTCGTCTATAGTGCGCCCTCTATTGCCATAGGCTGTGCATTAAACTTGGCCGTAGCTGATATGAAGAAAAACATAACAATTGAACTTGAACACAGGTACGTTTTTTGCACGATCCACGCTCATTAAAAACGGTATATCTCTGCAACCAAACATCCAATTTCAAAATTTTAAATTGATTTTTACTCCTTAGAATAGAACCTAACAGACCACATCTTGTCAGAGAAAAAATCACCTGCATTAAATTTCACTGAAACTGCCTACATAAATGTCGCATCACGGCGCATTCCCTACCTGCACTTTGTGTTTTGGATAGTCAAACAAATAATGTAAAAAGAAATTGTTAACGACAATTTGTGTACTCATCCACCATGTTTACACGGCAGCCATCTTGGACAATGCAACTATGAAATTTTTTCGCAATCCCAGTCCTCGACCTCTACAGAGACCACCAGAGGCCATTGCCACGATGCCCCAGCGAATTGCCTTGATGCCCCTTCCAAAATCACGTACCTTACGGCCAAGTCTTGGCCGTCGTGCCTTTTTCCATTGATTCCATTTTAACATTATTTATTCGAAAGTGTTAGTTTTTGTTAACATTGTGACCCATTTAATTATGAAGGTAGATTGTTTCAGAACGTACGATCCCGCACACGAGTTTTCACATTGCTGCTTGCAATAAAAAAGGTGATTGAGAATGTTGCATGGTAACCATATCAAACGTAGGTGAGCTGTTTACTTCTAACAACGCAGCACCAGACTGCTTCCATGTATAAACTGGTTACAAGTCCCTACACTAAATTATTCTTTTTTGCACTGCTTTTGTGTATGGAGATCTGTATTTGTGGGGGATAGGGCTAGGGAGGCGCGCGACCGGGGGGCTGGATACAGTCTAGATGTTTTTCCCCTGGGTATATCGCTGGTGTCCAAGGCTTGTTGTTCTGGATTAATGTTTGTGACCCACCACTACCAGTGAGCTGCCTGCCTTGCAACTTGCTTTTTCATTGCCAAACACATGTTTGTGTACACACAACAAGCGTGGAGTTGTAAAGTGTCAAAATCGGATTATATGGAGGTAACGGCAGACCTCTAGTTTTGGAAATCATCATACTCCATCAAGTTTCCCAGGTCGAAATTCCAGTTGAACCTAGTTAAACTGGGTTTAACTGGAACTAGTTGAAACCAGTTGATAAACTAGTTAAACACAGTTAAAACCAGTTGGTTTAATATGGAAAATGGACAGAGACCAACTGGTTTATAATTTCAACCTAGTTGAACACAGTTAAACCTAGTCCAAACCAGTTGGTTAATATGGAAAATGGACGAGTTTGATCACTATCCAGTTGAACCAGTTGACCCCAGTTAACTAGGTTCAACTGAAATTTTGACCTGGGTTATTATTGATTAATCAGGTTGCCATCCCACAAAAGACACAAAAATAAGCAGGAAGGCGAAATGGCTGGAGTGGCAGCAAAGTGCCAACGTTAAGAAGCGTTTTTTAATTAGGTGCGTTTGTTTACATTTTTATAGTATTAATTTTAGCAGTCTATCTAGCATGGCATGAGCGTCGGCATACAACTTACATTCTACTACAGGCCAACTATTGTGTGCTAAGGGGTTGGCCTCCGGGTGTATGTGGGTTGTTAGGGTGGGGTGGGTGGGGCTGGGTTCAGTCATGGTGAGCCGGGGATTGATTTATTCGTTTTGAATTTTCATAATCGTATTTATTAAATAAATAACAAAAATGAAGAGCTTTATATTAAATTTAAAGGTTCATTTTTCTGAATCAGCGGATTTTGTTGAGCCTCCGAGGTGTTGGTGGGTTGTTAGGGTGCGGTGGGTGGGGCTCGCTTGTCGAGCAGAGTTGGGGTGGTAGTCATGGTGAGCCGGGGATTGATTTTTTTCTTCAGATTAGCACACGGGGAATTAATTTTTAAAATATTTTATTCTGTATGTTTTTTCAACAATTCTTTGTTCTGGAGCAATGATTTGTTTTCAGATGAGCAGAAGGGAGTTTAATTAAGGTGATCAATAAGGGGGGGGAGGTAAAATGGGGCAAGTTACTGGGGTAATCGTTTGCAATGCGAGTGCTGCAAAAACTATAAATAATTCAGCAACAAATATTTTAAAACTTTTATTTAAATTAATTGCACAGCATGTAAACAGCGACAATGAAATAAATATGGATTGGAAAGTGGACCACCAACTTGAAACTAGAGGAAAGTATACCATAAAGTCATCAACAACACAATAAAGGTTTGAAAATGGCCTTGGTGCCCTTTCAGTTGGCCTTGGTGCCCCTTTCCTTTTTGGAGCCTTTCGAGGCCAAGTGGCCTTGACCTTCTGAAGGTAAAGGTTGAGGCCTGCAATCCTCTCCCTTTTCTGCTTTGTACGTACTGAAAATTATATATTATGGCTCCAAGTCTGTGATCATCTGTTCCCCTGGAGCACCATAGCCCTAGGACATAGACAACAACAGCATAAAACCCATCAGTCAGTCCGCACTGCACACAATATCCGTTTCTTTTATCTGCAGCGTATGCACGAGTTTCGGGAGCTTGACCTCTCCATGAATATTTAATGAGCGTGGTGTAGTCTCAGGAATTTCATCAATTTCATGTGATCAAAGTAATTTTCTGTCAATATATTTACAGATTTATAAAGATGAATAACCGACCTTTAATCCAGTTGTACAAATTAATGATTTTGCTGGCAATTATTAGTACTAAAATGGACTCGAAAATTGTGTTTCAAAACGAAACAGTTTGCTTCGTAAAACATGGTGGTAACTATTAATTGTCAATGCTACCACAACGTATATTTGGGCTTACCGAATAGATAATGTTATATTCTATCCAAACGCTGAGCTTTTTACATTTGATTTCATTTAGCTGAGTCAGGGCGCTCGTTTTGCCAACACTTCTCATAATTTAACGTTAACGTCTCTTGGTGAATACGCCGCCATGTTTGCTTATGGATTTTCTGATCGCTGATTGGTCAACCGCGAAACGTCACACTCATCCAGTGTACGTACCCGGATGTACATGTAAACAAAGTTCGTGACCACTGTTAGCTATAGTGTTCCCGATTGTTTGGGGTTTGTCTTTTTGGGGAAGGGTGGGGGGGGGGGTTGGGTATTTTTGGCGGGTCTTTGGGGAAGGAATGGTGCCTAAGCACATTTTGTATGGACGATTTTAGGGTACTTGGAGAACTAAGGATATAATTTAAAAGGGGTTGATGGTCTGAGTATTATTAATTTAACAAAAGGTTAAATTTTGAAGGACAGAAGAATTTTTTTAAATTTTGGTCAGGAATGACTTGGTACAAGGTTGAAGCCCTTTTGTTTGAGTCTTTATAAAACTTTATGCTCGATACACAAAAACTCTAGTGAGCAGAATAAGATTTGTTTCGTATCAACTGTTCCTTTATTTTAAGTCACATACACTGCACAAACATGTAACACTATATAATTATCAAAGTTAAGGCACAGTTCAAAAAAAGTTCAGATGTAATAAAAAATATAAATATAAAAGATCTTTGGTAAGTGGTAACTGGTAGGTTGGCAATGTTTAAATGGTCTTGTTACAAAAATGTATTTACATATTTGGTACGTGTAACAGAGCTAGTTCACCTGTTGACATTAATAAAAAATAGCTACCAAAAACAAGTTTTAGTAAACTTTATACCCGCATACTTTTATAAGACAAACTGTTCAATGGCAAGCTAGCTTAACTTAATTTTAAACATGAAAGTAAACAATCACAAATATAATACATGACATCATTGCAAGGTATCTTTGGTAAGTTCTTACCCGTAGGTTGGCAATGTTTAAATGAACCTTTTATGACAAAGTTTATTGCTAAATGAGAAGTTAATAATATTCAGCTGCTCCACTTAAAATTAATAAAATGTACCAACTTCAACATTGTCGGTAGTAACAACTGTACCTCAAAACTTGTTCAACTAAAAAAAAAATTATATACCCATTGCAAGTTAATTTAAAATGACACTTTGTATAATGTTTCAAGGTATCAAATTATATAAAATAAGGTTAACACAAAAAATAAACTGTATGGCAAGTTCTTCCCATTACATTGGCAATGTTTACAGTTTCTTTGGCAAAATAAATAGTTGAGAAATGTAATGTAAGTGTTGCACTAAAGATGCATCAACTAAGTTTCAGGGGCTTCCATATTTCTTACTTTTAAATGTTAAGCACCACTTTTCTAAACACTTAAACACATGTTCATATAAGATACTTTAAAAATCATATTACACGATAACTCGTAATTTACAATGATGGAGCTGCTTGTTATCCATACATTTACAATATCTGGCATCCCATCTTGGGATATAACCAAATTATCTAAAACATTTTTAGCACAAACACAACACCTTAACCTTATATCTATTTTGGGCCACACTCATCATAAAACACATATTAAGACAATATACATAAACGATTATACAAGATGTAAGTTTTTGGCACAACAGTTTGGGCAATACACAATGAATATATCTAGATAAAACATACCTTTTTGTCATCACTGAAAGCAACTATGAAAATATGAAGAAGACAACCAACTGTACACAATTAACTGCTGTAAATACTAAAACTCCTCCCCTGACAAACTATCATCTGAAAATGGGTTGTCAACAACTTGCACTTCTTGACCCTTTCTTGATATAGTAAGAACCTCATCTTCATCTAATTCATGATCATCACCAATTAAGCTGATGGATGAACTCACCGATTCATCATCAGAAAATGTTTGCTCACCATCTTGAACAGAGACAATTGGCGTACTTTGCACAGGAAGGTTTTCACAATTTCTACATGTGCAACCTGGGCCACATGCTTCATTAATTTTTTTGCACTTACATTGGCGACTTGAACATTTGTTCTTAGCACATGAACAACCTCTGGTTAAGTGAAGTACATTTTTACGTATTCTCTCCATATTTGATGTAGAATCCCATTTAATTGTTACCTCTCCAGAATCAAGAATGTGCTCCCATCCATATAAGTTTAAGTCAGGGTAATTAAAAATTGGTTGGAGTGATTTACCCCAAACATGGCTCACCCAACATGACCTCAGCCAGTGAAAAGACAGTGCAGTGTCGGAAGGAAGAAGAGTGTCTTCATAAACACCTTGCCAAGAAGCTTTACGGATAATGGAAAGAAACTTTGAATGATGATCTACAATGGAAGATGACTGAATGCTATCAAATAGTTCTACAGGATTACTAGCATGTTGATTCAAAGATGCACGGTTGGCTTGGAAGTAAACACAACCAACCAATCGATAAAACGAAAGAAGCCCTCGATCATGGTTAAATTGTACATCATCAAAACACAACTGGCCATCAGTTTGAGTAGAACTACTTCCTGAAATAAATTCTGCAAACTGAAGAAACACTTTCAGGAATGTTGTCTTTCCAAGTCTTGCAAAGTAAGATACAAAATCACAGCCAGTGCAAATATATAGCATTTGCATTATTTTGTGAACATCGCAACCATGCTTCACTAGTGGGGCCAGATCTGAATCTCTGCTTAATGCAGTTCTCAGTATGTTTAGGTTTAGATATTTGTCATCAGTTCCAGATGCCTTGTACTGAATTGTTATTATTTTACCCTCAAAAGATAACGGCAAACCTATCATGCCTACATCCCTGTCTACAGAGTAAACATGAACATATGAGCATGATGTATCATTAACATGTAACCATATTTGGGTATCACTTTCTTCATGATTATGAATGATACTGTGTGATGATATGCCAGCCAAGGTAACACATTTGCCTGTCCATTCTGTTCTTTCGGGGGCATTGGACAGAAAACCTCCAGAAGTGACAAACTTTTGATCTGTTGTTTGAAAAGATGCTGAAACAATGTCTATTAACTTATTAGACAGATATTGGCATAACTTTCATTTATTTGTTCGCACTTTGAGAAATTTTGACCAATTTTGAGGCAGAGGTGTTTGATCAGTTATTGAATCAAACACTTCAATATCGTCATCTTGGCCAGCATCTCGTCGTTCTCTCTCAAAGCCCTTTGGAGAGATTCCTTGCGAGCAAACCTGGTCAAAGAGAATTCGTACTTCCTTATACTTTTTTTTGAAAAAGGGTGTTACCCATCTTGACACAATGAGCGAAGCATATTCTGCAAAACATCTAAAACCAGGCAGTGGATTAATGTATATGATGTTCATTCCTTCTGCAATTAGACAGGTCCCAGGTGGGAAAGTGTGGTTCTCTGTGATAGGTGAAAATGATTGTGAATATCTCTTGCCAAAGAGGTTATACATAATATACTTAGCCCCTTTGCTCGGCAAGCCTGAAGGAGTACATAGTGCTCGAGGAGTTTCAATAAATTGGAAAAGCTGATGAATAGGCTGGTTGTGCTGTTCAGAAAATGAGATTGTTCTTTTGTAACAAAGAGTAATCATTTTTTTTTCCTTTTCTAAGTAATTTATCGTTCTCTTCGTTACTTTGTCTTTGGCAAATGTTTTCAGCCTATGCTTTCTAATGACAGGTTTGGCAGTGCTGGTTTCATTCAAAATATTAAATCGCACGTAAGTGTCGTAAGATGAGTTTCCAACCTCTCTGTATGATAGTAGAGCTTTCTGTTGAACTGCAGAGGCAGGTGTGTGTTCAAAAGGGTGGTAAAGAGTATGTGCTTGATCTTCACTGAACATAGAACAACTGGAAACCTTTGAAAAATATGCCTTAACATTTTGTAATTCAGACATTATGACAGATGGAGCAAAATCTCTCTGAAGAGGTTTAAAAATAGAATCAGACAATTGACTTTGAAAGTTGTCAAGGAGTTGAGCCTGAAACTCCAAGGTTCCGGAAATTTTTTCCATGTTTGTTGGTAAGCTTCTAGACAGTGCCATTTTACAGTCTTTGTTAATCAGCATTTCATGAGCTTCATCTATCCCAACAGATGAAAAGTTAAATCCACGTATACTAGAAACAAACGCCCCGTTTCTGAAATGGTCTAATATGTAGGTTGGTAAGCCATGCATTTGACTCAGGTGAATTGGAATCATTTTAGAGTAGTTCTGCCTATCAAAGGCATGGAATAAAGGACCCATTTCTTTTAGGGCACCTAGACGCAAATTCCAATTACCCGTTCGCATGGCTATCCACAACTGAATATAGCAGAAACAATCTTCTTTCAGAAACCTATTCCAAAATTTGAAAGTTTCATACTTCTCAGCCATTTTGATACAAAATTCATTGAATTCATCAAGCAAAGTTGGTAGACACCCATGAAGTGGCATATGTACCTTAGACACAAACTCCTCAATATCAAAATAATCACAGAAATCACCTTGAATATGCACTTGCTCCACAACGTTTGTGACAATTTTATGGAAAGCTTCATTAGAGATGGAACTTTCATCTTTTCCATCTCTACAATCCAGAAAACACTTGAATTGATGAACATAAATTGCCTCATAAACTTGTAATAGAAACCTATGTGTTCTTTTGAAATTACTGCAAGTTTTCAAATTGTTCAAGGTACTATTTTTGTGGGTTAACTTGGCGATGTCCTTTAAGCCGGCATCCCAAAACACTTTCATTACAACTTCTTGAAAGTTCTTCAATACATGCCAATCACCTAAATAGGGTATAACCCAGTCCAATACTTCACCATATTCTTTCTTTACATCCAACAATATCTTAACTGTTGCACCATCACCTGCAATAACGAGGTGGTTAATGGATTTTGAAATTTTGAAAAGGTCATACAGAAGACCAATGACCGATTTTACAGTTTGAGCACAGTCAGCTTTCTCATTGAGTACATAAATGTAAGAAAACTTTGATTTTTCACATCGGGCCTTTGAATGCAGTAACATGTTACACTTCAGTCCAGGGACAGTATGTTTTGTTACATCAACAACAGAAACGTATCTTTCTGAAATGTGCATAAACATGTCATAGTGAAGTTGCTTCTGCTGAAGCTTTTCTTCGCCAGATGGAAAAAAAGTACTCACTGACAACTGTTGACGAATGAAAGTTTTGAAAAATGGGGTAGCAAAATGTCCTTTTTCAGGAACGTTGAGATTTGATGGGCTAAGTTTTCTTCTTACTGAAGGTTTTTTGGGTGCGTCCATGATCAATGATGGTGTAAAATAACGTTCAGATGAACTACTCGTTTCCTCACCATCAGCAGAAGCCTGAGGATGCAATTGCCTGTCATCACATGTCCTCTGGATAGCTTCTTGTGGACTACCCGAAACAAAATCTAGTAAATTTGGTTTTATCAAACCTCCAAAACCTTTTACTCCATCATGCCATTTATTGAATGTTGTGTCATTTGTATCAAGTAGAAGTTGGCAGTTTGGTCGACAACTACCATGATACATTAAATCAAAATGACTTGTAATAGCATTTGATCCGGGACGGTACAGTAAACAGATGTGATACATGGACATTGGCTTAGTGGGATATCTTGCAACTAGTGTCAGACCGTGGACAGTTTTCTGATAAACACATATATCTGTACGTAATACACATGCTAGAGAACACATCTCCAAATGACCAGCATAGGTGCCAGAGTTTCTGCCATCAGCAACTTTTTCAGAAAATGAAGAATAAAATTGATCATTTGAAGATTCCAAAAGCACCTGTTTAATTCCCTCTGGAAGTTCTTCTAAAAGTTCGAGATGTTGTTCTAAATGTTGACAAACAGAATATCTGAAGTAATCTGCAAATTGCTGCTCTAAATGGAACATAGTTTGATCAACAGGTATACCAACCTCATTCCGTTTACAAAGTAGTATATTGGAATTGCTGTAAGATGCAATGCATCTGTACAGGCAACGCCCATCTCCATATACTTGTACAGTTTGAAAGTCAGAGGTTATTGGAGAAGATTTTTGTCCAATAATGTCAATCAGTTCTCCAGTGGGGGAGAGTTTTTCTGTCAAGGGTTTTGGCTGTTGTGCCATGACCGATGTTCCATGCCAACTTCTTCCTAAACCCTGTGATGTGACTGCAGCACTGCTAGCAAGAACATCAATATTATCAACACTTACTATGGTAAAAGTATTGGATTCTAGTGTAGAAAGTAAACCCGACTGTTGGCGAAGCTGTTTTATGGTTTCTAAGAATCTATCTAAAGTGTCTTCAGAAGTGCAGAAGCCAGACTGATTCAACAATTTAATTAGTTTTGATGAATGTGAAAGTCGTTTCACACAATTTGCAATGACAATATGAAATGGATAGTTGTTGGATTCATTGTAAGTGAACTGCATAACCATAATGAGAATTATTCTTCTGTTGCGTCGCTGTCTTCCATGTGGTTTTGAGTAGCTTGGGAAAACAAGCTTGCCATTTCCAAACAATGATCCACATTCACTGAAATATTTTAACTCATCGTTGTTTGCAGTCAACAAAGAAACAGTATTCCACACTTCTGGGTCAATCATGTCGAACAGGGAATCAAAGTTAAAAGAGCCAGTTTCCATTAGATTTTGTGTGTAGTGTTTAGTGATCTCTCCAGATTGGTGCTTGAGTTTTCTATTTATATGAGGCAGGAAATAAAGAGCCATCTTATTGATATCTCTTTCAGAATTTAATGTGGGTTTAAAATCTTCAGAGAACATCTCATCCCCACTTCTTTTAGAATGATACCGTAATTTGGCACATGACAAATGCAAGGCCTTTCTGAAATTAAGGTCCTTGTAAAGTAATAAAGTGCTGTATTTACGTGTAGACATCTTGTGCACTTCTATCAAGTCCCCAAATATCTCAAAAATTCCAGACAACAACCATCTAGAACTTCGCTTACATGATTCAAGACAACTTGCCTCACCACATTTGAGTTTTAGTAAAGATACAAATAAATCGTACATGTCTGCAAGAAGAAACGCCTCATGACTGTTGCATAGCTTACAAATTTCCTTACAGGTCATGCAAAGTGCTGTTCTTGTGTGTGACATTTCTTTATGACTCTCTAAACTTAACTCAACATCCTCCAAACGTGTAACAGGTACTACTTTCCTTTTAGCCACAGAATAGCAAGTAAAGCAAAGAGAACTGAAAGTAGTAATTGTTACCTCGTCAATTGAAATATTTAGTTGCAGATATGCATTGTTAATATCCAGATTTGTACATGCATACCTTCTACAATTAACCAGAATGACACCACAAACCACACACTTTGCATTTGACTGAATGTTGTATATGAAAGATTTGTGTAAACTGCACAAAGAAACACAGCTTGGTATAAATAAACAGTCAATGGTTGGAAAACAGGATTGAAAAGTTTCCAAAGAAATAGAGCTATCTGCCACTGAAACTGTTGAACACATGTCATATTTGTTAAGGTAACAAAGAGGTCTTTGCTTAGATCTTGTTTTTTCTGGCGTATAGACTGGATTGTTACTTTTTTTTGTAAATTTGTGCCTGCATGCATTACAAATGCAACCATCCTCACTCAAATGTGGCAAGTAAGTTCTAAAATATTGTTTAACCTTTGAGTTGCTCAAGATGCTAAGATGGGTCCATTTTGTACTGGATCTTGAGCAAATTTGGCACGGACCACACTCAACTTTCTGACAAGGGGGTCGAGCTCGTTTTGAACCCCCTTGAGATTGCTTCACCCCTGCAATGACATATTGTTACCTCCTTGGCTTCCTGTTTTGTTGTTGTCCATTTGCCCATCATTCCTCCAGGAAAACTTGACTGAAGCCTCCCAAGGTACCTGTGTAAAATGAATACGTGTATACACACTTAAATAACAAAACATCACACGAACAAACAATGCAAATTAATGCTATAGTGCAGAAAGACTAAAACAAAAAATATAAATGAACAGAAAAATAGATGAAATATTTGCAACAAAACAATCTTAAATCTTCTTGGCCAGGTGCTTCAAATTTGTTTGTTAAAACCTTTTCATTTCCAGGAAAGGAAAACATCTCAGTGCAGAAAAAAAACTGTATCCATTGAAAATGCAACGTAATAAGGTTCTAAATTGTCAGACCTTACATGGCCAATTGAAAACCTTAATGATTGCTATAAAAATTTATAAACTAACCTTCCATTTTCGCCGCCTCCGTCTTTTCACGATTTGCTTTTTTCTTTTGCGTCGCCTCTTCCCTTGCTTGCGTGATGCAACATAAGGTGTCTCTGCCTTCGGAAGGCGCACTTGTTGGTGTGAAGCACCTCGAGAATGGTGAAAATTGCTGTTGACCTCCTCATACCGTATTGTGGCCATAGCCACATAAGGTTTGATGAAGTACATCACTGGTTTGGTACTAGACAAACTCCTCCCAAGCTGCAAAAAACCTTCTCTGTCCTCGATGACTTGTCTTGACTTCCTCTGTTTTCTTGACATTTTGGGAGGCTTGGTTGTGACAGAAGGAGGAGGCTTAGTGGTGTCCGATGTCTTTGAGGTTGTACTGGAACTTGTGGGAGGCTTTGGGATGTCAATGCACCGCTTGGTCTTTGGGCATTTCGCTGAGATTTTCTTCCTCGGTGTTCGGACCAGTTTCTTCAGCTCATGTGGACAATGGGGTTGGGGTGTACCACGAGGGTCTATGGGTTTTGACATTTTCTCTAATTGCTTCTGTATAAGCCGGCTGAAGAGGTAATTTCCGTCCCAGTTAAGATGAAGTCCATCTTTAGCAAGATGGCATTCATGGAACATGTCACTGAAATCTAAAAACTTGCAATGTGAAAAATTGTGACAAATATTGGCCAGCTTAATATTGTGCATTACCCGAGATAGATTAAGTCGGCTATCATCTGAACGGGGTAAAATACCACTTACCACTATCTCAGTAAGGGGGAAGTTTTCCCTTACAGTGGTAAGTAGTCTCCTGTAGGCTTGGATGTTGCTGTGAAGGAAGCCCTGTTCAAGGTTATTTGTTCCGACATGCAAAAATATAACGTCAGCAGTATGCAACTGATGGGCGTTATTAATAACATACTGAAGTTGGACTAATCTCATGTAGTAGGGCTAAATAAAATAGGTTCCATAATAAACATGACATGCCGTGTAATTGCACACAATGAAATTTTAATTGAGTTAATTGAGCTTTGACTCAGGGCCTAAAAAAAATTATTATAAATTAATAATAAATATTGAAACCAATGTATTGTCCTTACTCCTTGACCTTGTCATGCTTGTGTAGGCCTAATTAACAGTTAACAAATGGAGAATCCAAATATCCACCACAAACCAATTAAAACATTTTTTTTTTATTAAATACTATTTATAATTAAAGACCTACATAGTACATGTACTTGTAGGCCCTAAAAAATAATAATAATAATAGGCTAGCTCAGTTGGACAGTAGCTGGGCGCTATAAACAAAAATACATTAAATTAATTAGTTCAGAACAGTCATCAGTACTCTCAAAACACGAAGCAGCCGACAACAACAGCCATGCGTGTGAAAATGTGCACGGTAAAATCGGTCACAAAACAAGAAATCTCGCGAAAAGCAAAAGTGCATTACGATCCTACATTGCCTTCGCCACACGTCAAATAATATACCAAACGATAGCTTACACTTTAATCTTTCGATGTCTAGTGGTTTTATTTTCTCTTTTTATTTAGCTGGGTCAGGGCGCTGCAAACCAAAAACTACCCCAAGTCAATCCTGACACTATACAAAATGTTCAGTGGTAAAAAAAAGGGCTATAAAGTCATAGAAACTTAACAAATTTGGTATCATTTGACTCGGAAAAATATTCTACGTGTACTTACCACGCCATCTTGTGTGCCACCTGAAGCATGTGAGCATCGTGCCGTGTGCAAAAAGGGTCGTCGAACTCTCGCAGTTTATCGCGCAAATCGCGCAGTCGCTTCTGCACGTTGGCTGTGCAGATAAAACTCGGGATTTGACCTCATTAACGCACGCACTGCGGACTGATTGCCATACAACGTCTATTACAACCTACACTGACCTCCTGGCATAAATAAGTTGATAGAATAGGTCTACGACTTTACAGCTTTACCAGTAGGCCTAGGCCTACATGTATAGCCATCGTGGCCATGTTCCATTGCAGGGCCTACACCTGTGCCTAGGGTTCAGCACTGCCATCCATCAGTCCTACTCCTAGCGATATTGCCTGATAATCTAGTACAACAGGCCGGGAACAGGCCTAATATAGCTTGTGCTTTGCTAGGTTTGTATAAATCATTAAATGAGGTACATGTAGGATCAGTAGCCTAGAACATGTAATGCACGTAGTAGTATAACTACCTTGGCCTATGATTTGCTTGCTTGGATTAGGATGATCAACGCAAAAATGAAATTTACTTGATATTCCTCATTACGACAGCGGGTCACAAATGCTGTAGGCCTACATGTACTGTCACTGTGTACAAATATTGCTGTGTAGATTTAACTCTGTATGCACACTAATAGTAAGTACGTGCATGTACTACTACAGTACACAGTGCCGTGTCAACCTGAATACATTGTAAATTTGTACATCAGACAGTGATAATTTCTTCGCCGTTTTTCGACAAAGAAACCTAGATACAGACGTCACATAAGTTGTGCACAATGATTCAGTATAATGTCATAAGTGTAAGGCCTACATACTGTACATTAGGGTGTCGTGGCCGAGTGGATCAGAACACTGAACTTAAGCTCTGGTGCTTCTGTTTAGTAGAGTGTGGGTTTGAATCCTGGTCGTGACACTTGTGTCCCTGAGCAAGACACTTAACTTTAATTGTTTCTCTCCACCCAGGGGTAAATGGGTACCTGTGAGGGTAGAGATGGTTGTGATTGATTTGGCCTAGTAGCGCATAATGTTGCACAGGCTGCATACTCCCCACCAGGGAGCTGATGAGATGGTTTAAGGAGTGAATTAAGGCCTACATGTAGTGACCAGGGGTATAATGTGAAGTGCTTTGGGATGCCCTCCGGGTGTGAAAAGCGCTTTATAAAAATGGGCTATTATTACTATTATCATTAATACTATTATCAGCTGCAGTACAATAATTATGTTGACTTATCGAATGTGATTTTCCCACTTCATCCTTTTGGTTTGATGGCAAGCCTGTTGCAGCTTGTGTCACTACAACTTGGCTGATCAAATACATGTAACGGGGCTATCTGTTTTTTTAACCATCTTTGCTTGTGTTACACTTTGCAATCTCTGCTTCGACTTCAATTGAACGTCTTTCCTTATTTCTGTAATTCGGATAAGACTAATGGAACATTTTTCTGACAAAAAAGTTGTGTTTATCAGCCACCTAATAATTTTAGGATTGTTTTAAAACCGGACATTCAAATAATTTTTCCCGCTGCTAGAGGGCGCTATTAAAAGAAAAATTGGCGAATTGATATAAGTTTTAAACAGTGTCACTCGGTTCATTAAAAATAACCGGATCTACAATTTCGTTTTTCTTTTGATCGGAATTGACTCAAACATTCCTATGAGTTGTCGTCCCGACAATCGCGGATAATAGGAACATCCGGTTACTTGGTTGTAATTACAGGACTATTCGGTTTATAAATAGGTATTCGCGCCCCTTGTGGATATTCGTGGTTACGGATAGGAAAACCTATTCGCCATTAAACTGATATTTGAACTATTCGCCCAGGCCTATCAGTTATACACTTGTTTGAGAATTTTTCTTATTCCATTAAGAAATTAACATACTACTGCCGCACATTTAATTTTGCAAAATTTCTTGGGCCTTTGATCCTCCAGAAATGTTTTTAAATGTTTCATAAGTTTTAAATTAAGGTACACATGTACATAGTGTACAATAAAAAATTCTCCCTTTTTAAAATTTTTATGTTGAAATTGTTATTTTGAATTGTATATGAAATATTTATTTCCACTGTTGTCTCCTGTCTTGTTCTTAATTTTGTGCATGGATTTGTAACAATTGTTTTCCAGACACTCTATAAATTGATTGTTTTAAAAAGATGTCATGAAATAAACATTTCTTCCCCTTAACACTTGGTAGCCATTATGTCATAGAATCACCACCTTTTGATCCCTTAAAGCCATCCATTATACACTTTCGGTAAACAGTATTGTCCAAGTCCCACACTTTGTGTATCACAACTTATATATAAAATATAAAACCTGTGAAAATTTAGGCTTCTTCGGTCATCGGAGTCGGGAGAAAATAACGGGAAAACCCACTCTTGTTTCGCCGTGTCATGACATGTGTTTAAAATAAATCCGTAATTATAGCTTTTGGAATTGATCTTGATTTAATAATTTCTCAAAAAGTAACACTTTTTATGGAACAATATTTCAAGAGAAGTCTTTAACCATTACTGTAGTATTATTGTGAAGCCAGATTGAACTCAACAAAGAATGAATTGAATATCAAGTGAATATGTCTCCTGAGCATTTTATTCTCTGGTTCTCGACCATCCTGCTATCCCATAATATGTCCCCAAGTTCTAGAGGTCAAGTTAATTTGCATAGGTCTCATTTGCATAGCACAGTAAACAACGCGTGTAATGCATACATGTACATGTAATATCAGGACACTACATCTCCCCCTTTCTTTAGACTTAAACAAACTCTGTTAATTCTTATGAACAAGAGATTCGAATAAACCAAGGTGAACATTCAAGATATTCGGGGTGTGACAATATCAGAAGTCAAACTATTTCTTGAAGAACACTCAGTTGACAAATTAGTTCTTTAACATCAACAATGTAATTTTCCTAAAAGTGACTAATACAATTAGTATGCAGAGAAACTCTGATCACTTTAAATTTTAGCATGGAATGTGACTGCCAGAATGGCCTTGAGTTAGACAACCTGTTTACTACCATTCTAGGAGAAAAAACCCACTTTATTTTGTTCTAAATGGAAGAATGAATTAAACATGCACTTTTGCAGTTTACTTAAACCACTTTAGTTTAAATCTGAATAAACACTTAAGTAACATGCATACTTAAAACTATGCTTCAACCTGGATTTTAGCTTTCGCAACACAACTTTAAATATTTTAACATTTCAAAACTTGACATTATGCAATGTAACATTTGAAAAACACATGTTCACTTATGAACAATGAAGTCATCTATGAGTTGACTTAAATGGGGTGGTCAGTTTATCCTGACGTGCCTGTTTCAACAGAACCGTATCCCCTTGGATGAGATCCCTATCTGCTGCTGTGCAGGGATATGATACATGTACATGACACATTACTGTTACAAATTGGACCAAAAATGGACAACAGGTATTAACACAATTTACCCTGTAAGGATGTTTGATACAGTCCATAGAATCATAAAAAGTAGCTACTGGAGCAAGGCGTTACAAAAGAAGAGAAATACCTGCATGTAAAGTGAGCCACGCAGAGAACTTTCTGTACATAACTTGGTGTCCAATTGAAGCATAATTCTCATACTAAACAGTGAATTTTCAGGAACCTCAAAGTTGTCCTCGAAGTTTGTCCAAATAGATGCAAAATGACATAAACAAAAATACAAAAAGGTTACATTTATCGTTTTAAATTCGCTTGTAAAAATTGGCATGACAAATTCAAAATGTTTCTTACAATGTTGCACTAACCAATAAATATAAGAAGACATGGTTTAAAAAAACACTGAAGTATTTGTAATATTTTTAGGCAGGATAAACTGTGGTAAGTATAGCGTACATAACATGGACACCAAAACTGTATACATTTGCTGGGAAAATGAATTGGCCTTTACTTGCTAGTGACATCATTGTTTTAAACATTTGAATAGTTAGGACCTGTTTAATACTAATGGTTAAACCCCACTGATTTAATTGCAATACATTTAGGCAAGGTGTGTTGCAAGTAAACGTACATAATATGGATGGACACCAACATTTTTAATAAATTTGTGGGAGAAAATAATTGGTCTTTATGATTAATCGGTGGCTAGTGACAACATATTTGTAAAACATTTGAACAGGTAGTACCTGTTTTTTATTTATTAACAGTAATTTTATAGTCTTAATTGATGACCCTAATTTTATCTAAATACTGAGAAAGAGGTACTTTTTCACACACAAATTTTGATCCAGGAAAGGCTTATCAGTTTGTGTAGATGAAGTTATGACAAAGGGGTGCTCATTGCCTCAAAGTACCTTTTCCTTCTTTTAGAACTGAACAGTTGTGCTGATAGTTACCATAGTCATAGTTTCGCATTAGTGATAACTGTCTGTCCTTTTCTTTCTTGTCATCTGTTGCAAGCCATTTCTGTACATCGGATTCATCTTTATGCTGGGGAGTTTTCAAGTGTCGAGGTAGTTTCTTCTGGGGCATTGAACAAAATGGACAGTACTGAGGTTTATCATAACTACGACCATCATTATTGGAAGTGGTGAATACTTCAATTTCCATTGAGCTGCCTGCACTTGATGAAACATCTCCATCCTGAAGGGTACTTGTAGTTGGCTGTGAGTTGCGACTCGCTTGCACAGGACTCTGACTTCCAGCACCTTCAGTTTCAGAGCCACCATTAGGATTTCTCCTTCTGGGAAAAAAAATTGGGCTCACTGGTCGTGAAGAAGACAGCTCATCTGAGGACTCGGGCACAAACTCATCATTGGACTCCTCATCATCTGAGGGTTTGAAGGAGACATCTGAGTCACTTGCTTCATCTGACACTTCAGGATCACTAATAGGATAATCCAAAGTCGTGTACGCCTGAGAAAACATAATCCAAAAGGAATGAAACAAGTGTTCAACAACATGTCTTCATTTTTCAATAGAATAAATTTATTTGATGAAGAAGAGAAATCTGAAAGACAGAGAAGCTTTATTTTAAACCCTTTTATAGTATGTAAAAATCAATGCTTTTGGCTGATTTCACATGTACAGTCGATAAACTATTGTTCTCTATCTCAAACCATCTAACAGTTCTTCACCCAAATGAATTCACTCACAGGAGGCTTGTATGTTCAGTAAAAAAAATCTTTTGCAAACTGCTTGGAACATAACAAACAAGTAATATTCAAAACTTTCTCATTACACTGGTGCATTAATACCTGTATTTCAGATGAGCTACATGCATGTCCAGCCTGATGGGTAAGTGAAGATAATTCTGAACTCCCTCCAGGAACTGTTGATCCAAAGCAATCTTGAGGATTCCCAAGCATGCCCAGTGCACTGGAAGCAGAGAATGTCTGTGTCACAGATGAATCTCTTAATTTCTCCAACTTCAAATAAATGTCAATAAAAAAACATGAAAGTACTGGTACATGGCCTAGTGTCACCAACAACTTGAGGGATGGTCAGAAAGGACAAACATTTTTTCAAAATCAAAGAGGGTAAGTAACACTGACACAATGTCTATTACGTCTAAATTACACATTTTATGTGTGCGTATTACCTTGTACATACTGCCTTGTAAAAGTTTGTAAATTAATAAATAATGAATCAGCTGAAACCTTACAAAATGTACCTTTTCAACATCGAGACCCAAGATGGTGCTACCCTAGAGGTTGCTGATGAATTCAAATACCTTGTCGCCCTCATAGGACCAACTGTGAGCGAGATGAAATTGAGGAAAGCTTTGAAATGGAAGGCCCTGCATTGCATGAAGGGAGTGTGGATGGTTACTGACCAATGACACTAAGAGACGTCTGTTTGTGGCTACAGTTGAGTCTGAACTCCAGTATGGAGTCCAGACGTGGACTATGACAGCCAAAACAAGAGAGAGTATTAGATGGCATCTACAAGTGAATGATAAGGATGGCAATCAACGTTGGTTTCCTATGGCCTATTTGCGATGGTGATGTCGTCACTGGTTGAACAAGGGTAAACCAAAATGTTTGAATTTCATTCAACCATTTACACATCATGAGCCAGGGTTGTTCCAAGAGAGAAAAAACAGGGGTCGCAACAGGTGTATTTTCAGCTGAGTAATTATTTTGTTATTGTAAACTTTCACATGGCATATGGACAAGGCAGTATGGCACACATCCTCTGAAAAGCGACACATACTTTCATACTGAAAGGCACATTTTGAATGAATTTTAAATGAGTCAAATAGTCAAAATATTTTGGATAATAAGGACAAATGTTACACAATGTCCCATTCTCTTAAAATGGCCCAACTGTATACAAGCACATTAAATGTTTCTCAACATACCTTTTGCCACGGCAAACCAGCTGTCCCATAATCATATCTCAACTCTTCATCCAAACTTAAGTCTTTTAGCGCAAATATACAGAGGTGAGGACTTCTATCAATCATTAGCTTCTTGATGACACAGTTGGCTCTTTTGTTGTCATTTATCCATTTAGCAAGGAAACGGTGTTAGCTGCATCAATGCTGTTCATGGGATTAACAAAGTGATTGTTTGAATAAGAATTCCTTCCTCATCTGGGAAAGATTTGATCTGGCAGTTAGGCCTAATACTGACTCTATCAGTGTGAGTAACTGTCTTCACACTGTGGTAAAAACAGGTTGGGTGGCGAGCCACTGATAATGGACCAATCCGAAGGCAAGGTCTATTAGTATTAACAGCAGCCAGCTACCAGGCAAGGTGGACACTTATTCTCAAACGTTTGGGGTTCATTGGTACACACCAATAAGTATCCGAAGGATATATTGACCATGTCCCGTGTTATTGCTAAACTTCACCTAGTCCCAACTAAAACGTTTGGGGGCCCATCAATTTCCGTGTACACAATACAGCGTATAGTCAACAGGCACGCTGACTGCAAGCACAGACCCCACTATTACCCTTCACATAACCCAACCTCATAATATTTAAACCTCGACGGAATTTCTTCAAACTTTTAGAATGTATTAATGATGAATGTAGCTTAATAAATAATCTTTTTTCCTATTTATAATTGTCAACTTATTCAAAGTTAAAGTCATCTCAAACGTTTGGGGCTCATCGACTTCCAAGTACCGCCAATACAGCGTATAGTGAACACGCACGCTGACTGCATGAAAAGACCCCACTATTATACCCTTCACAGAACCCATCCTCAAAGTATTTAAACCCCGGTAGAATTTCTTCAAATTTTTAGAATCTATTAATGAATAATGTAGCTTAATAAATAATATTTTTTCATATTTTTCCTATGTATAATTGTCAACATATTCAAAGTTAAAGTCATCTCAAACGTTTGGGGCTCATAGACTTCCAAGTACCGCCAATACAGCGTATAGTGAACACGCACACTGACTGCATTATTCTTGCAGTCAGTGTGTGTATTGACTGCACGATGTAGTGTGTAACAATAAACTGATAAGCCAAGAGCGTTAACAAAATTTCCGTTGATGTTTAGACACTTTAAAGATGAATTATGGGAGTGTTTTATTCTTGCAGTAAGTATGTGTAATTGACTGTACAATGGGTTCTTTAGGAAAACCGATGAGCCCCAAACGTTTGAGATGACTTTAACTTTAAATAAGTCAGTAATTACAATGTATAAGTAGCAAAAATATGGAAAAATATGATTTATGACCCTACCTTCTGCACTAATAGATTCTAAAAATTTGAAGAAATTCCGTCGAGGTTAAAATACTATGAGGATGGGTTCTGTGAAGGGTATAATAGCGGGGTCTTTTCATGCAGTCAGCGTGCCTGTTGACTATACGCTGTTTTGGCGGTACTTGGAAATCGATGAGCCCAAACGTTTGAGATGACTTTAACTTTAAATAAGTCAGTAATTATAAATAGCAAAAATATTTAAAAATATTATTTATTAAGCTACATTATTCATTAATAGATTCTAAAAATTTGAAGAAATTCCGTCAAGGTTTAAGTATTATGAGGATGGGTTCTGTGAAGGGTATAATAGTGGTGTCTTTTCATGCAGTCAGCGTGCGTGTTAACTATACGCTGTATTGGCGGTACTTGGAAATCGATGAGCCCCAAACGTTTGAGATGACTTTAACTTTGAATATGTTGACAATTATACTTAGGAAAAATAGGAAAAAATATTATTTATTAAGCTACATTCTTCATTAGTAGATCCTAAAAATTTGAAGAAATTCTACCAGGGTTTAAATACTTTGAGGACGGGTTTTATGAAGGGTATAATAGTGGGGATCTGTTCTTGCAGTTAGCGTGCGTGTTGACTATACGCTCACCCTATTCTCATAGCCACCGCCACTGATAAAGGAGGATGTTGGCAAAAGCGCACCGTATGTTAACGGATCATGATGCTATCATGGTAGCACATGATGGATCACCATCACTTAGAAGCGATGGGGATTTGGGTTGCACGGAATACGTAGCAGCTCCGTTGGACCTTTTCAGCCGGCTTGTGGCGCATAACAAGTTACTGGGATCATGTACTATCGATAATACGTACACATGGGTTACCGTATGTACACGTATGCCGTTCCATAATGGAGGTAGAATTAATACGTGCTGTGATGTGGTAGCCAAGCTGACATGGCACTGGCCGTCAGCGAAGACAGGCTCCCACTTCTCGTAGTCTACTTCATTGTCCAAGCCAAGCTAGTGGATCTTCAGATGAATGATAACGGGGAAAAACTGCAAGCTCACAACTGAATTCCTTGTAAGTTGTAAGTATCATGCTTTCCTAATCCTAGTGTAATAATAATAATAATAATGATAATAATAATAATAATAATAATAATAATAATATGAAGCATGAGAATGGGATGCAACATGATCATCATGATGATGCAACTTTCTTCCAACCTGCTCTCGTCTTCTTTTGCATTGCCATTCCATCATGTCCATTGTTTTGTATTGATTGTGGACCATTCACTTCACAGTTCACACAAACTGTTATTGCTTATTACTGGTTTAGGTTAAAGACAGTGGACACTATCCTATGTATACAGTGAGTATTGGTAATTACTCAAAATAATTATTATCATAAAAACCTTTCTTGATTACGAGTAGTGGGGAGAGGTTGAAAGTATACAAATTTTGACTGCTTTTTGAGTCGAGTGCTGGTTGTTAAAACTACGACTCCCGAGGTGATCCCTGGGACGTTCTATTTTCCAAAGGCGCAGCCGAGTGAAAATAGAATGCTCTGGTCTGTCTTATGGACCCTACCGAGTATACAAGTATAAGTAGAAGTAGAAGGATCACCGAGGGAGTAAATATTTGTTTTATAACACCCCCACACACAACAGACTTTTTATTAGTTGCGATAACGTAACCCTCCTGCCGGCGGCTGAGCCAGAGGCTAGGCCGTCGGCAGAGGGGTTATGTTATCACAACTAACTATTTATCATCTTCGTACACGTAACTTTCGACGTGCGTTTCAGATACTGAGATGCACAACTGATTGGGTTAAAAGACGTCTGGGTGCTGCACGCCGTGTAAAAGTCGTCAGACTATCACACGGCAAACGTTGCACTATCGCACGGCAAACGATGCACTATTACACGGCCTTCGGCTAGTAAAACTAAGACATATCATGTGACACGCTCTAAACCAATGAAAAGGCATATATTTGTAAGGGGTTTATAATTAAAAACATTGTGAGAAACAGCTCCCTCTGATCTGAATTGTCATTATTGGGGAAAAGGGCAATTTTAAAATAGGGCAATGTCCAGCCCAGGAAATGGTCAAGCAAGCGTACATATTACGCAGGACTACTGATCTCAATTATACTGACGTCAATTGGTGTTCGTGTCAAGCTTGACAAAATGTATGCAACCTTCAACCGCATGCGCAAATTTGCCGCACACAAAATTTGCGCAGCCCATCTGAAGATTGCACTCTTTTGTTACTGGTGCATACTAAGCACTGCATCCTTCCATGGTGTGCACTGGGGAATAGTTGCTACACAGACTCATGTGATCATTGTCAATGATGCACCTAGTGTCACTTCGCTTGGTGTTGTCAACAAAATATTAATAATTAATTTTAAACAATAGTCATAATAAATTGCCAGAAATAGCCTATTTTGGTGAATGACAGAGGAAATAATGGGATTTATTTGTGTAGTTAAGGGAAACCAAATAATACGATATAATCAAGAAATAAAATAAAATTAGACTAGTGTAAGAGAGAAAAAAAGTGAATCATTAGTATTACAACCGTACCCCTCTCGGCAATCAAACCTTGCTCACTCATTAACTTGAGGCAGCTCAGCAGAATGAGGTTTCCAAAACATTTATAATACTTGTAAAATGCCGTGGCAGTAAGTATCGACTATAAAGGGCTATGTATGCCATTTTTTTTTAATGTTTTTTTTTTTTTTTTTGGGGGGGGGGGTAAGGTTGGGGGGTTTAACAAATTTGTGCACCCATGGGATGGATAGAGGGAGTAAGTAGCTAAATACCCCAGACAGTTTCTCGACTCCTCTTGGTGGAGAGCGCGTCACGTGGTAGTGTTTAAACGGTTGAAGACCAGCTGGAGCTGTTTAAAGTCACATGGATGGAAGTGGTATTTTTTCAAAACAAAGCTTTGGTCACTAAGATATGTTTTGATGAGTGTAATGCGTTCTCATTTTATTTACAAATTTAAGAGTATGCCCCGACCCGAGAGGGCGCTGTGCGTGAAGTAAATCGAGGCACGATATTTGAAGAGAAAATGTATTAGTCTGGCCCCATACAATGTTCACTACATCTGGGTACCGGATCGGTATGATGCCTACGTACAGAACTATGGTCACGGAGCAGACTGCAAGCACACGGCTGCTGTGCGGACGGTCCACTCGGATTACCCTGCATGGTGAATCGCAAGCTAAAACAAACCCTCATAGTTCAAACTTACCCGAATTTGTCACGTTTGGCATAATAATGCTACTCTTCGCTTTCAGGTCTTTCAGGTACCTTCTTTGACTTCCCACTCTGAAAAAGTTGATGGGATGGCGTCATGTTTTAGAAAAACTTTTCTCTTCATGTCAAATGTGTGGTGTACGACGACTTAAAGTGTTCGCTGCACAGCGCTGAAAAAGACGTCGAACCAGACGTCTATTACTCTTGGTATTGCTCTTACTTTTGCGGCCCCCACAACCCTACGTGGGATCTGCAGGAAACACATGCAACCTGAACCCATCTTTAATTGTTTTACTGCATGCATCAGCAATACACCTGGTTGGCATTCCAGGAAAATGCAATGAAAAACCTTTTTAGAAATGTACAAACTCACGACTTGGACCGTACATGTACTTTGCACGTGTGGTTTCTCTTGGACCGTACATGTACTTTGCACGTGTGGTTTCTCTATGCATTGCAGGCAAAGCCTGCCTCGATTGACGTCACAAAAGGGGTAGTTGGAGTCAGCCCCCCCCCCCAAACAACTACATGTATCTATATTTTTAACATATAAATTGTGATAAACAATTACTACGAACAATTTTTTTAAAAATAAAATGTTTGTAAGAAAACAAATTCTATTTCCAGGTGACTTAAAGACCGGCTGGCTTCCGCGTGTCGTGCGTGCAAGCTGTATGCAAATTTTATGACGTGGAACCCAAGTGATTAGCTACATGTATTATATGACTCAAGCTCGAGTGGGATACGGAAAAATATAGCGCTTCTGCGTCCCATATCCAACAAGTTGGATATGGGGACGCAGACCGAGACCTGCTATACTGTCTGTATTTCCATGAGTGTGTGTGTGATAACGTATTATCTTCAAGCAAACTTGGCGCGTGACATAGAACACACAAGATGCAGGTAGTGATATTAGCCGTGCAATATAGGTTTTTATCACCACTCCATTCTGCGAATCTGATTCGAGGATAAGTGCATACTGGAAGATAATAGTAATAGTTGAGTGGTTATGTGTGTTATCAAACCATGTGTTTTTGTACATACCGTACATTTGATTTAAATATAACCGTTTTCTTCCTGTTTTTCTTCTTTTGCTCTTGGTTGGGGTGTACAGGTTTTGTCTCATGAAGAGGAAAATGAAGGACAAAGAGGACTCCAAAGATGATTCTACTTCCGCAAGCTTTTGACAAACCAGCTGATGTCATCCCAGCCAAACAACTGGCATGCTTGGTGCTCTCAAAACATATCTTTTTAGTCACTAAACGCAATTTTTAGTTTGCTTTTATTGCCCCTGGTTCAATGTACATGTATATTAATGGATAAATTTCTTGTATTTTTTAATATTTTCATTTTTATGTGTTTAAACATAATTTTACACTATTCTAAAGACAGAAACACAAAATATCCCGAGTGAAAATGAATACAGTGCCACTTGTTGCGAAAACATCAAGAATGTGCAGGTTATTCAATGGAACCATGACATGTTGAGTGAGCTAGAAGTCTCGAGTACTAGCCACAGCCATATTATGAGTGTAGTATTCTACCGGACAACACTTAAATTTTCCAAAGAGTTATTCTTCAATAAAATTTAAGAGGTTACAATTATTTGACCTGCTATTTTTATTGCTAATCCTTGGGGTTACTCCAGACAATGGGCAGTATAAATAAAACTAGCAATTACTTATCAAGTAAAAGGTCCAGCATTAGCAAAAGATCGATAAGTTAAAGATCAGGTTCAAGCAATTGCTTAAATCTCTACAAATAACCCTTTACTTAACTAAACATTTTACTTGACTCAGAAAAGTGAATGGTCGGAGTAGTAAGTAAAAGCAATTGCTTGGATTTTTAATTAAATTCTCGCTGGATTACCTTTTACCAAGTAAATGCTACTGGACAAAAGTAAAAGGTCGTCTCCAATTTTTATGTCAATAAAAAGAGTCTCCCAAGAAATTTCTTTTAGTTACTAGTGCAACCATTTATTAGGAAGGAAATGCTTACTTTTATTTATAAGGATTTAACTAAAAGGCTAGTAAAAGCATTTGCTACTTTTTTTAAGTATAGGCACAATGTAATTTTGTTGAATGCTTCCGTCTTTAAAAGAAGTGGATTTTTAAGATTTTTTTTGTCAGGTTTATAATCAAAGTATGACCATACATGTACATGTAAGACAACCTTCATAAAATATACTAGTAGGAGATTAGGTATAATTTATACCCTTACCCTGAACTTCAATTTGTTTTTTGTGTGTACATCATCTAACATCTATTTGCCAACAAATCAACTGCGTTTGTGATCGCAACAATCAGGGATGTTTTGTCATGTCATGTATCATGGTTCATTATAAAAACACAATTGACAAGATTGAAATAAAAAGGAAAAGAGACAAACTTGTCCAATTGTCATTAATATTATTTTGGTGTGCACAAAAAAAGACACTACACTACAATGTGAGGATTTAGAGACGCTGGTGGCAGCAGACATACTGGTCCTTTTTGGCAAGTAAGAGCGTTTAGCTTTGTCCTTTATCACATAAACCACGATCCTTCCAGTTTTTAACGGTTCCCTTTATTAGAAAATGAGAGAGATGAAAAATTGCCCAATCACGATTCTAAACCAAGACCTCGGACATACAGTATAATTAGTCTACAATCTAAATTGTATAGCCCACCCTAATTGACCAATCATTTCTCACGGTGGAGGTGCAACTAGGCTGCAAATAAAAGTGTATATAGAGCCTATTATCCTAAATAAGGACATAATAGTAAATGATACAATTGAAAACTTTGTTGAGATTCAAACCAAAGACCTCTGACAGTTCAGGACATACAATGTACTGTGCGGATGCTCTGTCAACCGAGAACAGTCTTCCCTGGAGTACCATCAAGTGTTATTAACTGAGCTAATATATTGCTAGTCCCAAACTCACTGGTGGTGTCTCTAGTTTTTTCAATTCTGGGGGCCGGGGGAGGTTGGGGGTAGGCAGGCGCGGATCCAGGGGGGTGAGTTTGTGTTTCAAACCCCATCCCCTGCTCTGACCCCCCCCCCCCCCCAAAAAAAGGAAAAACGATCAGCTATTATAGATTAGACATAATCAATTTAACAAATGAGCCTCTCCCCTTTCAACAGTTTCTGGATCTGCCCCTGGGGAGAGCACCAGTCATATTTCATTTAATCTGACATGGCAAGCAATTATGGAAATTTTTTGAAGCAGCCTTGGACCATTGGACGAGGGAACTGTTGTTTCATGCAGTAATTCACCATAGAAACAGACAAATATTGCGCTCCCACAAAATACACTATAAATAGATTACAATCAGTGTGCTGTTGTGGTTGATCTGATTCATTTATTTAATTTATCAAGTAGGCCTAATAGTGTGAAATTTGTTTGTGGCAAAAGGAGTAGCCCTGATAAAAGACTTTATACAGAATTTGAAAAGGTAGTTTACTTCTTAAATAATTACAATTTGTAGAAAACTCAAGTTGTAACCCCCTTTTTAACACAGAGGAGAACATACTTTGAATACAAAGTCTTATGCTGTGTTTATATAATGATAATTTTGTATATTTTAATTGAATCACATGGAAAAACCTTCACACTACATGAATGTAGACAAGCATGCAACTCTTTTCCTTTTCCTCTGTAGAACACTTTACAAAACTGTTTGTGTAAAGCTCAAACATAAAAGTTGCATGGCTGCCTACTTACAGGGTTGACCCTAGATACATTATCTTCAAACATAAAAGTTGCATGGCTGCCTACTTACAGGGTTGACCCTATACATTATCTTCAAACATAAAAGTTGCATGGCTGCCTACTTACAGGGTTGACCCTAGATACATTATCTTCAAACATAAAAGTTGCATGGCTGCCTATTTGCAGGGTTGACCCTATACATTATCTTTAAGCAGGCTTGAATATTCAACTCTGAGAAGTGATTCAAAGTGGCGCATTTGCGACCAATGCTGATTGTCATATGCATAAAGTTTGCCTGAAAATAGTTGTTTATCGCACGTGAAAGAATACATAATAAAATAGCGCATCTGCATCCTATATCCAACTCTGCTTTTGACCTTGTCAGATATGAGACTTAGAAGTGCTGTATTTTTCCAACTTCCATTGGCACTTGTGTGATGGCTTATCATACACATGTAGTACATAATTATTTATCAAACTAAGTTTTAAAACAAAAATAATATCTTGGTTACTGGTAAACTGTTAACTATTTGGCATGTTTGGAAGGTTACCAGTGTGCTAATACATAAATCAAGTATAATGTTCAAGGCATTAGGTGGTCAGGTGAACCGTTAAGGTTGACCTTTTCTCCCAATTACCTTGGAAAAAGCACAACACTTTGATTCTGACTTTTTCGAAAAATTTGGCACATGCTATAAGCAGCACCATAAAATTAAGCATAGTAGGCCTACTGCTAGAAGCGGGGTACCTTCATAAAATTTGTACCCACCACACCCCATCTGCCAACACCACTGCTGTGATGTACATGTACATGTACAGTATGTGTACTCATGTTTCAACTGATGATTTGAAGCCATTTCAAGTACTACTTAAATACAACCGACACTATTGGTTATTGTCTCAAAGACCATTCATCTCACTTGTTGTATCTCAACATATGCACAAAATTACAAACATGTTGACATTTTAGTTCAATTGGTCGTTGAAGTTGCGAGATAATACTGAAAGAAAAAACACCCTATGTCACACGAAGTTGTGTGCTTCCAGATGCTTTTCTCAGTTCTCAAAATCTAATTTGTGGAAAGTTACTTCTTTATCAAAAATTACATGTTACTTCTGAGGGAGACGTTTCTCACAACGTTTTATACTATCAACAGCTCTCCATTACTCGTTATTAAGTGAGTTTTTGTGCTAATAATTAATTTGACTAATTTAGACCAATAGTGTCCAGTGCCTTTAAACAGCGGCTTCAGAATGCCAAACAAATATACAGTTGTTACATTTTTGTAATAGATGCAGTTCATGGATAAAGAAAAAACATATAACGAGTCTCAAACCTCATGTTAAAACATGGTAAAAATGGTTTTTTCCCGAAAAATTCTGAAAAACGTGAGGACAAACAAACCCACCCGACAAAGGAATCGTGATGTTGTTGGCCCTCATCAATTTGCCAAAGCTGGAGAACTGTGTATAAAACCAATTGGGGAAATCGCCACTGACATCAAGGGGTCATTATAATAGATACATGTAAGCCGTTTTTGACTCTCGGCTGAAAAAGCAGCGCGGAGAGGTGCATTTTTTACTTTAATTACTTATTACCACATGCAAATTTTAAGCGTAAAATGATTATAAATCGGTATCCATGATGTCTGATTGGCCAAAACAGGGTATTAGTTAAAACATTGAGATTATCCTGTAGCCGCTGTTAAAGCAAATCATTTTAAACTCATTTTTTATTAAACTCTCTGCGCATGGCCACGGGGATATTGCGTGCTGGTTCCCAAGTTTCTTCTGAAAACCCAGTCCACTTGACTCTGTACATTATTCTACCCTTCACCTTTTTGTGCTCCAATACTGTCTCAACATCGTACACGGAAGGCTCTAAGTAAAAAGGGAAAACATTCATATTAATAACAGATTACAATGACATTGTTACTACAGGGTCATGTGTTTAACTTTTACTCTGAAAGGAATGTGCATGGATGATGTGTGCATGGATGAAGTTGTTCTTGCTACACATAAAGATTTTAACTTGCTTTGTTGGTATTTGCTGTAGTAAACTGCATTTGCTAAAGGGAAGTTTAATTACATTAAACAAAGTTTGGAAGTGAGTGAAATTACTAACATCAAAATGCCAGTTCCACGTATGAGTAGTAAATAGTTGTTGGGAAAAAAAAATAAAGAAACTGTTTTTTACATTTAAAAACACTGGACACTATTGGTAATTGTCAAAGACCAGTCTTCTCACTTGGTGTAACCCAACATATGCATAAAATAACAAACCTGTGAACATTTGAGCTCAATTGGTCTTCGAAGTTGTGAAATAATAATGAAAACAAAAACACCCTTGTCACACAGAGTTGTGTGCTTTCAGATGCTTGATTTCGAGACCTCAGATTCTCAATCTGAGGTCTCGAAATCAAATTCGTGAAAAATTAAAACTTCAGAGGGAGCCTTTTCTCAAAATGTTTTATACTTTCAACCTCTCCCCATTACTAGTTACCAAGAAAGGTTTTATGGTTATAATTATTTTGAGTAATTACCAATAGTGTCCACTGCCTTTAAACTAATTGTACATGTTAATGATGACATGTAGCCACAGAGGGATACAGTTTTTCAACAAATGCATTATCTATAACATAATAACAAGTTTATTATAAAAAAAACGTGTCAGTTACAGTAAGTGATAAACAAATTTATTTAATCTTCGTTTGCAAAGGTTTAGCTTTTGCCCAAATAATCATGAGATGAGACAAAGAGCAAGCCTTCACTATACATGTAACTGTTATCAAGAATTCTTAAGAAATACATGTTGTCCCCTCTCTATGAAATCCGGACCTTTTGTGGGATGTGAACATTTGATATTTACAATTTGATTACTTCGATCAAGTAGTGGGCATAAGTGGTACTTGTGCACTAGGCTACAATGTAGTCTGGAAATTGATGAACACTATCAGGATGAGTATACATGTATATGCGTGAACATTTACAAATGTACACTTCTAGTTATTATACATATATTTTTTAAATCTGAAAATTTTTCCTTACTGTGGTTTTCTACTGGATGTACGTCTAATGTCTGTACTTCTTCTGTCGCGTGGTTTTCTTCTGCATGTACTTCTATCGTCTGTACTTCATCTGTCGCGACTGTAGCTGTAAGGAAAGTGTCAATGAAAAGTGACAATACCTAAGCCACTGTAAAATGCAATTCTTTTGCTCCAAAAAGATATCTATGTTCACTTTGTTCGGTGTCATCAGTAGTTTGATTAAAACATTAGACTTAGCTGTGTGTGTATTTGGTTTTATCAAAAACCTTTTTCTTTGTCTTAGTGTGAAAGCTTCCGATGATCAAATTCATGGCAGTATAAAATTTCTTTAGAACTATGTCTGCCTAAAGTGCTGTCAAAGTGGAGAAAATCATGATACTTTAACATATTAACACTCGATAACACAAAGTAAGGATGCTCCACTGTCAGTTTTACTTATCTTATATTCCACCTTCATAATCAACAATTCTGAAATGTAACCAAATCACTGGCCAGGGATGGAGCAAAGCCTACAACCATAGCATTTTCTTTGGTGTACTACATTGTAATATGTAACGTCGTACCTTGTTGATTTTCGGAGACAATCTGTTGCAGCAAGGCAATATCATCTGGAATTTGGATATCTGTTTCAAGAAAATATTTTATATAAAGGTTTATGCACTCCACTCACCTTAATCAACTTAATTAATGACCTGTTTGTAATGACCTGTTTGTAATGGTTCATGTGTTAAAGAATGCAGAGCAGCATATGGTATGCTTTGTTGGTTTAAATAGTCAAACTTGTCAGTATTTGAACATTTTGTTGATTATCCTACCGCTTCCACAAAGTTTGATTATAATTTGCCAAAAAGGTCATGATTTTATTTGGCACCTACTGATTCCTGTGAGCAAATTAAAGGGGGACAACCACCCCTTTGACCCCCCCCCCAACCCTCCTGCAATGACCTACCAATGCCTTTAAAATAAGGGAATCAATGTGTGGTGAAGAGGTTTTCAACTAGTGGGTTAATCCCACGAGGCCTGGTTCTCGATAATTTTAGTTGAGGTAAATTATCAAGAACCAGGCTCTCGACCAATAGAAATGAAGAAACTGTATTATGAGAACTGGTGCAAGCATCGCGTGTCTTGCCCATGTCACTAAACAAAGGTTTATACACACCCACGTGACACGCGCTCCACCAATAGGAATAGCGAAACTGTCTGAGGTATTTATGAACAATCAATTACAGTAAAATGAAAAAGAAGATTCCACCAACTAACCAACAGAATATGTAACACAATTAAAACACTTTGGTCAGTGTTATAATATGCATGGTTGTCAGAAGTTGTGGGAGGAGCACTCACAAAAAAACACAACTCAAAGACAAAAAAGAATTGATAATGTAATTTTATGGAAGTCAATTTTCAGTTGACCCTGCCTGGTCATCTTGTGAGTTTGACATAAACTATATGTAATGGCTGGGTGATAGACTATATCCAAACATTTGTTACAATTAAATTTCAATGTAATAATACCACTTTTTTAAAACTATATAAAGTTATTTGGTGGTCTGTTCCGGTGATGGTGGTGAATCAACAACTGTAATGTAATTATTAAAACATATATAAAACACAATGATGACAACAACTGATGGTACAATAACACAAAAATCACTACTATTGTTATACACAAACTTTCCCAACATATAAACATAAGGCCTGGCCATGAGGGCACTAGTGTACATATGCACGGACGCTTTGAGGGACTGAGACTGAAGTCTGAGGTACCAGAACCAACTTCTGGTCAGTTGAAGGGCTATAAACCTTCACTGGTGACCACACCCTGCTTGTCAGTGTGTCCTATTACACACATTCAACACCAACAACACCACCCACTCCCCCCCCCCAAAAAAAAAAAAACATATTAAGAAGAAGAAAAATATAAAATAAATAATAAAAATAATAACAATTATAACTAGAAAGCACGGTAGCTGTATTTGAGCAAATACGGGTATCTCTGCCCGGCGGGGGGTGGAGCATAATATTCTGCATGGTTTATGTTGCACTTGGAGAAATGAAAATTGTGTGTGTTTTGGGGGTGATACAGAACAATCTGTAACATGAAGCTTATAACTCCGGCAGGCACAGCGTGTAACAATAGCAATATATTTATATGAAAGTACACACAACCATCAATAGAATAACTACATGAAAATAAGTCAAGAGTTCGGAAAATAGTAACTTTATTACTTTTTTTTTTCAAGTTCACACATTTTCTTTATGTCGAGATAGATTCTTTGAATTCGAGGTAGGTCCTTGCCACAGATGGATGAAACAAAATCATGTTAATTCTTGTCTTATCAGGGAAAAGTTTTGTTTAAAATTGAGATACATATTAAAATATACCAGTATACAATTTTTGGGGTTTGTTTAGTGGGTACATAAGGTATTTGTTATGAGGGCGACGTGTTTTAACAGAGCTAGTTTTTGTCTTCAAATATCGGTTGTGTGTTTAAGTATAAACGTATTGTTGTCAGATAAGGCAGTTTAGGTTTTGAACAAATCATCATGGGGGTATGAGGTGAAGTAAACAGTTTGTTTCTTCAACACTTAGTTGTACATAAATCAAAGAAAAACTCAGATACGACTAGACTCATAAGGGAAATGTACTTGTGAACAAACAGGCAGATACATGTCTGGTTCTGAATAAATGGAGAGTATTTTCTTCTAAAATCTGTTGCTCATAAACTAAGAAAATAAAATACACATGCTTATTGTTAGCAAGTGAGGAAGCTTTTGTTTTCAAAAAATGAATACATGTAAATAAATAAATAAAATAAAAAGTATGGAAAATAATGGGCAACCTTAAATAAACAGGAGTTTGATGTTTTTCCAAAGTATGTTGTCAGTATAAAACAAAATACAGACAATGTTATCATAATAATGAAGGCAGTTTAGGTTCTGAACAGAGTTCGTTTCTTTAAAAGTCTTTTGCACATAAAACAGCAAACATAAATGGAGAGTTGCTCGTTCTGAATTCTTGTATACATAAATTAAAAAATATATATAAACATGCATTTAGAGTAAGCAAATGCAGTTTCTTTTTCTGAAAAAAAAAACAAAATCAGTATGGATAAGGGTAATCCTTTATTAAACAAGAGTTTGATGTTTTTCTAAACAAAATAAAAATACAGATTAATGTTGTCATAATAATGAAGGCAGTTTTGGTTCTGAACAGAGTTTTTGCTTTAAATTTATGTTGCATATAAAAATATAACACATATAAAACAGATAATTAGAGAGTTGTTTGTTCTAAACTGTGTTGTACATCAATTAAAAAAAATAAAGCCTCAGCAAATGAAGCAGTTCTTTGATCTGCAAAAACATAAGTATGGATAAGGGTAAATCTTTAGTAACAAGAGTTTGTTTTTCCAAACTCTGTTGTATGTCAATAAAAAAACAAACAGATAATGCTATCATAATAATGAAGGCAGTTTAGGTTCTGAACAGAGTTCGTTTCTATAAACTCTGTTGCTCATAAAACAGCAAACACATAGATGGAGAGTTGCTTGTTCTGAACTCTTGCATACATAAATAAAATAAATAAAATAAACATGTATTTAGTGTTAGCAAATGCAGTTCCTTGTTCTGAAAAAAATCAGTAGAAGGGTAATCCTTTATTAAACAAGAGTTTGCTGTTTTTCTAAAAATTAAAAACCCATATAATGTTGTCTTAATAATGAAGGCAGTTTTGGTTCTGAACAGAGTTTTTAAAAACTCTGTTGTATATAAAATATAACACACATAAAACATACTTAGAGAGTTGTTTGTTCTAACCCGTTGTACATAAATTGAAAGAAATAAAATATAGATGTATTAAGTGTAAGCAAATGAAGCAGTTCTTTGTTCTGCAAAAAAAAAATTCAGTAAGGATAAGGGTAAATATTTATCAAACAAGAGTTTGTTTTCCAAACTCTGTTGTATGTCAATACAAAAAAAAATACATATGTTTTTGTAATAATGAAAGCAGTTTTGGTTCAGAATAGAGTTTTTGCTTTAAAACTCTGTTGTATATAAACATAAATCTCCCAAACAAGAGTTTAGAAACTGTTTTTATTGCATATAATTGTTCATACCATGGCACATATCAATGGAAATGTTATTCCTTCATGTTTACATCAAGAATACATTTGCAAGAGTCACTTGTTTTGGAGGTGAGCAACTTAGTTGCAAATGTGGGAGGGCAAGAAAAAGCTGTATACATTTTGGGGTATAGCTCACTTTATTCATGTGGTAATTTGGTGTCTACTGCAAACATAGTAATGCCATGTTTATCTGATGTAATGTGTGCTCCTGCTACAGGACAGATTGAGGCCGGTGTTCTAAGATTGGGTATTAAAATATGAAATGATGTTTGGAGTAGACAAGATTATTACCAGTTTTATTTGTTACATTACGTTTTTTAGACCCTCTGTATTCACACAAGAGTTGGTGTGCCTTCAAACAAGTGATTGTTACAAATGCAGTCTTGTGGTGAAGAGGAAGGAATCAAGTTTTCAAGTGATACATGTATGTGCCATGATATGAACATGTTACACACAGTTAAAATAGAAATGACTGTGCTTTAAAAAAAACAATTGAGGAGTTTTTTCTTGTTAGTCTTGGTTGTGTAATAATTTACACTGAGTCAATTGGTGATGTAGTTTCTACATAGTTATTGACTTTGTTGTAGGTGATCGTCATACTTGTTTGCAGTAGTTGTTCTTCCAGGTCATCAATGTTATTTACATCCGTGTCTGGTAACCAAGTAAGCTGATGGTTGTTTAGAGATAGGTGAATCAATGGTGAGTCGTCGAGAGGTTTGAATTTTCCTTTTAAGTCAGTGTTCTTTTTCATATTGGATACCAGTTGCTTACAGTTGCAGACTTTGCACTTGTAGAAGTGAGTGGATGGTGATGGCTCTCTGCTGTTACAGGCAATACATAAGGACACAGTTGTACTTTCAACTGTAACAAATACTCCTAAATGAAAAAAAAGTATATAGAATTATCAATTTCACAATAGACAAGTTGTCATGCCTGCACAGTGCGCTATGTAGTTGAATGTAGTTTAAAAAAAGAAGTACGAACAATTGTCAAAATTGTTATCGTTTTTTTAAAAGACTTATCAGGAAATTGGGCAACAAGGTTGAAAAACATACAAAACTTGCATGAAACTGCATACCTTAGCGAGGTTTGGTTGTACAACATGGTAGTAAATTATCAAACAAAAGCAAGGTCTGGTAATGGAAAAAAAAGCACACAAGCTGTGTGCAGTGTTTTGATGACTAAAGCAAGGATATTAATAGTACTTCGAATAAATGCTTAAAATTTGAATGGAACATACATTAGAGATATCCCATGCTATAGTTAACAAATATTTATGGAAAATTTAGTTGTATAATTAAGTTTGTTTCATACTTGATTTTCAAGTTGTACAAGCGCATAAAGATAACTTCATAGGAATGTAGAGGAAGAGCATGAAACAGTCTTGACTTTTGTAAGACTACATTGAAAGACTACATTAAATTTAATCATTTAGTTTTCTAAATAGACACTATAATTTTTTTCTTTTGTATCAATTTGTATAGTCATGTATGGGAGAAAACATTAAAAAAAATATTTTCTTCATGTGGTTGTTTTTTGCTGTTTTCATTTTGAATCTTTAGTGGAATTGAAGTAAGCCATGTTTTCTTTTAGGTCTTTCTATATGATGTTGTTAATAGTGACTAATCGATTTTGCATTTTGGGAGGATTGGCAGTGTTAGCAATTCATACAATACAGATGTAAGTGTTCATATTAATATACAGATAAAGGTTTCATATTAGTATACTTTAAGTAGACTAGTTTGACTCAAGTGTTAAAGTGTGAATCCTTGTTTTGAGGTTATCTTGTATACAGTAACAAAAAACATACCTTGCAAGGTTTGGTACATGGACGTTGCTTCGATGTTCGGCTTGTTAACTTTCAGTTTCTGGTTTACTGAAGTACACACTGAAGAATGATAGATTTTCCAGTTTAAAAACTTTGTCCTTTTCAACAGGCAGCTGTAAATATAAGAAATGCAATTAAGGTAGGCTGATAATTTTAAGGTTTTTTTACTGTTTTTTTTTAGAATTTTTCCTCAGGTTACAATTTATTTAAATGCACCAAAGGTAGAAGTTAAATACACTTTGTTGTGTTTGTTTAAAGCTTAATTCCAACTCGAGCAGGCACTTGTTTTTGATCCCAATGAACAATTTTCAAATATCAAAAATGCGAATTTGGGAAACTATTGTTATTTTGGTATTTTATGGCTTTATGTGACATGAGAAGTTTACAGTACAATTTTGAAGGTTGTTCAGATAATGATATTGTTGATATGTTTTTGAAATGTTATTAAGCAACAGGTCGTTGGTTGGAATCTGGTCTGATGTGTCTCTGGTCGAAATATGGTTAAAATTATTTGAGGATATTGTAGTATTTGTTTACCTGTTCCTCATGTATGTCGGTCCAGACACTAAGTGTTATGTGACCTGTAGGGTCATCAATTATCACTGGTGTTACTTTCTTTTTCTCATTGGTGTATGGGATAGTCTTCAAAACGGCTGGATGGATGTGTAGAACTTTGGCCTATAAAAACAAAAATTCATGAAATAAATTATGCATACTTAATTATTTGAGGTCAGAGTGGTTATATCAGATGATATGAGACAAAGGTTTCAAGATGTTGTTCTGAGTGACAAGTGACAGCTGGAGAGATTGTGGTCCACAGTAATAAAAATGAGCAGTGATGTCTTATAATTGAGACTAACTTCAGTTAAGTGATCTAATTATGGTCAACAAGCATTTAGATGAGTTGTTTCTTTACAATGCATTGTTAATCCTTTGTTCCATGTAGGTGGCTTGTGTGACGAAGTCATAGTTTTTCAACAAGGGACATCAGGCATAAATCACTGAAAATAATTAATGTGTTAGTGTCTTTTGTATTGGATTACTGAACCTTAACCCCATTTATTCTGAAAAATGAGAGGGAAAAATGCTTCAGTCCATTGCCACAGTGTTTGTAGAGACATTGCACATTGTTTAATCATCTGTCTACTTAGTTCGTAAAAATGTGGACAAGATATGTCACCTTTTTTTTTTTAAAAACAATAATTTTAACTGATACTCAAAACCACTAGTAGAAAATATCAACAAAAGCAACTGTAAAACGGTATTTTTATTGAGCCTTGCTAATAAAGGTAAAAGGTATGTGTGCTTTCAGTTAATATTTATTGCATTGAATGGTGAACTGTTCAGAAATGTCATCTTGCTTTATAACTTGAAAAAGTAAATACTTGAAATGCAAATACATTGGTATGCGAAAAAAAAGTCCGTAGCAAAAAGTATGGTCCAATAGCCCCTGTAGTCCTAGTCTACAAAAAGAGTGATCTTGGACATTACATGGCTTTTAACAGCAGACAGAATACCACATGGGTTATATGGGAAATTGGTATCATAATTTCAAAATAAATTCAAGGGTTATTAAAATGAGAAGTGAACTAGTACAGAGATGTGGCCCCTTCATTCACATCCAAAGTTTCTGTGGCTCTTTAGTAACCATGTGATATCACAGGTAACATGGCGTACAGTTTACAGGGACAATATGACTTTGTAGTTGGTATTAAAACATATTTGTGGGGTTTTTGTGGAGGGTAGGCTATCAAAATGAAGTGAATATTTGAAATGGAACATTATAACACTTACCAGTTTGATGTCTACCAGTGTTTTGTCCAGAGGAGAATCCTTCAGTAAATCAGCAATAGTGTATGTTTTTGTAGTTTTTGCATCGTAATGGAAGTTCAAGACTGGCAGTTTTACGATTTGTGTTTGTCTTTTGACAATTAACGTTTGATCTTCAACTGCTACATTCTTTAGTTTTACGGGTGACTTTGTTTTGGCGAATTCCTGGGGAGGAAAAAGGGATTGCAAGTATATGTAAGTTTTAGTTGATCAGTGATTGTAGTTTGACTACCATGAGTGTCGAAAAGTTGCATTAGGTTGAAATTTAACACATGTTGTTTACAGATGGTGTAGGGCAAGAATTTTAGACTGCCTAAGATGAAGCTATTGTTTTAATGGGAATTGTTGGTGTACATGGGTGATGCAGGCAAAAGGGGCAACAGACCATGTCAATCGACCTTGTCTGGGGATAGAAGAAAATAGAGTTCCTTGGCAAAAGAATAATTGAGTATTGAAGTGCAAAATGGTGGCTTGCTGCACCTTGCAGGGTTACTATGTGTAACTGTTTTGCATCATCATGTTTAAAGACTATCTTTTAGGATTCTGAATTTTAATCATAATATTGAGATTTTCATACCTCAAGATTTGACTGTTTGGACATATCATAAACTACAACGTCTTGGTAGTCCTTCACTGATGTCTGAAGGGTTCCCTTCATGTATGGGTTGTTTCTAGCACTCAGTTTCTTTGGTGATAATTGAACAAGGTATCCACTGGCATCTGCTACTTCCTGTTTGAACCGTTTGGCTGCTGGTGGGCTGGTAGCCATGGTAAATCTGTAAAAGGAACGATATTAATAACAAAACAATTAAGAGAAGAAAAAAAATGCATATTCGTGAAAGTTAGTATATGTCAATTTATGGTAGTTTATGACAGGGCACACAGAGAATGAGTGCATTAGTTCATACTTTTCAGAGTGAAATAAATTATTCTTCAGAAACAAAATAAGAAGCAACTATGGAGATTTCTTTCCCAAGTTTTTTTACTGCAATAACATGTATTTTGTATTTCCTTTAGCATTAAGGGCTTAAAATTGTACCAGAATCATTCCTACACAAATACATAAATTTATATTCTGGCGAACATGTAGAGTTAAAAGGCAAGTAGACAACAAGTAAATTGCTGAAAAGCCCTATTTGTATATGCAGGTTTTAAATCTGTTGGATAATTAAGTTACATAGATATGCACATCAGCCAACTTACCAGTGTGTTGAATTTCCAGGTGATGTGACTAGAAATACAACTTTGAAGACTGTCTGAAGATCTAATAGACAATTGAAGAAGATTGGTAACATTAATAAGGCAGTATTGAAAGAGGTGGTTTGTAGTGGAAGAGTTTTTGTTAATTTGTTTTTGTATAATTACCTTGGGGGAGGGGGCTAGAGTGTTTGTTTTATCGGCAAGTTGAAGTCATTGTTTGGCAGCTTCCTCATCAACTTTGATGGCAAGGGCAACTGGATCATGGAAACTAAAATGTGTTGCTAACACTGATGCTTGATATTGTTCTGGCAGTGGTTTGATATATATGTGGTCTAGAAGTGTTCCTGCTGTTGTGGTTGATGATGTAATCAATTGGTGATATTGATTAAGTGCTTGGATGGGAGGTTTCTTTCGAAGATCATGATTGAAATCACCAATGATGACTTTATAATCGACATCTAATGCCTCAACTTGAGTACACAAGTTATCTAGAACATTTGAAAATGTTCTGATGTTAGTTTGGATTGGCTTGTAAGCTGTCATAACTAGCAAAGATGGTGAGCCACTGATCCTTATTGTCATGATGTCGCAGTCATCTACTTCTTGGGATAAAGTAGTGTATGTCACACCATTGCGCACATACATTGCAGTCCCTCTACCTCGAGCACTCTGAGGAGGTTTAGCCTGGAAGTTCATAGTTCCTTTTGTCATGATTGGTAGTGAGCCATGTTTCAGTCAGGCATATGACATGAGCTTTGCAGATTTGAAAGTCGGTCTTGATGTCATCAAAGTGTTTTGTAAGACTTTGGATATTGTGGTGTACAATTATGAAGTTTTCTCTGTGATTCAATTGCAAAATTGGATTTGCTACAGACAGGTCACAGGGTACCATTTTGGCCAAGTGCTCTGCAACTTCGTTATTACAGAAGATTCTCTTGGGATCGTAGTTGGAAAGAAAGAGACCATTCAGATGAGTAACACGACTAACAGCTACATATCCCATGCATGACTTGATTCCTTTCAAAGACACAACTGCTTCATCTGTTGTCTGACCTTGGATTTTGTGCATTGTAACAGCCCACGCCAACTTTAAAGCATATTGTTTGCGTGTTCTGTTAATGCATCCAGATTTAAGCACTAGTTGAATGTGTTCAAGGTGTGGTTTGATGGCAACACAATTAGCATACTGGTCAGGTAGTGGACTCCTTTGTCTTGCAAATGCACCACATTTCACGTTATCAAATTGCACAAAGATAGCACTAGGTTGATTATTTGGGTCATTTGGTTGTATGGCTTGTATAGTGCCTGTAATTCCATTACAAAGACCATCGGGTACATCTAAATTTGTTGTCAGCATGACTCTGGCTCCAACTGCTATATGTAATTCAGACTGCAACACTGTTTTTCCAGTTTGATGTGATTTGTAAGCCACTTTTTTGGCTTGGGTTTGAGTAGGAGTATTCTTTGTGTCTAGCGCATAGATGGTAACTATCGGACTTGATAAGGTTTCTAGCATTCGAAGATTATGGCTATCCACATCCTTATTGAAGGCAAAAATTCGAAGTGCTTTCTCTGATGGCTTCAAATCAGTTCCAGATTCAAGTGTACGCGACTTGAGCATCTGTTCATCTGCTGGGTCGATTGGATCTTCTCGTTTGTGCACACGCAATCGATTAAGTAATCGTGCAAAAGTTAGATCATCTTGTTGACGCATAACTTGTGTGAGTTGACAGACTTGGAAATTCTCAGTCCAGAGGTCTGTCAAAGGATTGCCATCTGGCACACAAAGTGGAGTACTTGGATTAATTGGAGGAATCTGATAGAAGTCTCCGACTGCAAGTACAGAAATGTTTCCAAACAATGTGTGATTTGAGGCACGTTTGATCTGTTGAATTCTTCCATGGATGTATTGCAACTGTTTCTTGCTCACCATTGATATTTCATCAATTATGAGCAGTTGCAGATGTTGTAGTTTACTACGCATGGTATTGAGAGTTTCTTCTCCAAGAGGCTTATAATTCTGGGGTGCTTTAATGCCGATATTTAATGCAGAGCAAATAGTTTCTCCTTCAATATTGAAAGCAGCAGTACCTGTGTGTGCGACAACCAACACAGTTTTGTCATCTGGAGAGTCACAGAGAGGTGCAAACAGTTTCTCAGCATGATATTTGATACATTTTGTTAACAGAGATTTACCTGTACCGGCTCCTCCAGTTAGAAATACTCTGAATGGAGGTGGATTTTCACTGTTAACTTTCTTGATACACCATTGATGGACATATCTGAAGAGCTGCTGCTGTTTGTCATTAAGGCTATTGATCATTGAAGCAATTTGACTTTCTGATAACACCACTTTTATGGTTTCAACAGGTGATCTATGTGTGGTTTCTTTTGATGCGGTTGATGTCTGTGGTTGCAACTCTGGAATTTCTTCGAAATCGTCATCAGAGTCAATGGGAGCTGTAGGTTTGACTATGAGGTTGTTACACTAACCTCATAGTCATAGATGATTGTGTACAAATTCCTATACGATTTTTGCTTCCCCACATGTGTACACCTACCGTTCTTATTTGCCGTCGGATCTCGCTGAAATTGGGCTCTGTGTGTTCCTTGGACTCCCAGTGAGTGTGTGGAAGTTCCCAAAATTTAAATCCATGAACTAATAGTTTCAAAAAAAGATAAAATTTGTGCAACACTGCAGAAATGAAAATATCAACGGTGCTTTAAAAATGCACGAATTTTCTTTTTCTTTTGAAATTAGTTCGTAGATTGAAATTTTGGGAACTGCCACACACTCACTGGGAGTCCAAGGAACACAAAGAGCCCAATTCCAGCGAGATCTGACGGCAAATAAGAACGGTAGGTGTACACATCATGCGGGGACAGCAAAAATCGTACAGGAATTTGTACACAATCATCTGAGGTTTTAGTTGTATAGTTCTAGGAGTAGGAGTAGATGAGTGTGAGCTTTTTTCTACCTATGGAGTATATAATATGGACATATAATATTTATAACAAATCCAGACAACAATGGTCAGAACAACTTGCTTATTCCCCGATTTATTTTTTTACTCACCTGCTACACTACAAGTACAACAATCCGCTTCGATCGGCAGCAAAAATGGCGTACGTGACAACCAGTTCTCTGCATGCTTTGCGTGGTGTGCGAGGTCGATGTCACGACGCGTCGGGCTCCTCGATCATTGGCGGCAGCAGCCGTAAAAAAGCCGACAACAGGCGACAACTGGCAACAACCGAAGACAAGTCATCTACGTCTGAGCATGGAGGTAGCTATTTCTACCTCCATGATCTGAGGTACTGAAAACCCAATTGCCTTAATAAGGATTGTGCTTTTAAAAAAAGAGTCTTAAGTGTCCTAAATTTCTCTAATCTGGGTTAAATTGTGCCTTTTAATTCATAAAAAATATAAAAAGCATTTCTCTACAACAATTATTTCAACAAATTTAAGCTTTTTGATACGTTTGGCCGCCCATGCCAACCGCCTGGTATTGGCCAAAAATAGAGGGGGGAAAAGATGTTTTCGGTGACGCGACTTGCAACAGTAAACAACTTGTCGTCAGGTTGTCAGTTGTTGTCAGTTATTATCGTCAACTGTCGGTTTTTTTTTCAGTGCGACCGCGTGACTAAAACAACTTCGTTCCCATCCATCACACGGCAGATCGTGTGTTTTTTTTTTTTTTTTAATGTTGCAATTTTTCATCGGCTTCCAAGCTTTAGGTACGAGGGTGGCATTTGTTCCAACAGCACTCCGCACTAATGACGTAAGAATACCCGGATGTCAGACAAACTTTCCACCACACGGGTCGTCAGTACACACTCACACGCCGGTAATCGTGCAGTGCACAAAAAACTAACATGTACGCGCGCGTATTATCAGTGAAATTTTTGACACTTTGTCTGAGATCCGGGAACTTGCTTCTATTTTTAGCATTAGTTTGGAGTGCTAAATTAAAATGTGTACGAAACCCAGGTTTGAGCTTGGGCCGCCCCTGGCTTGGGCTGCTCTGTCTCCGCTATGATAAACCTACACTCCCGGCAGGACAGCGTGTAAACAATTAAAACCTAGAAATGCACAGAATTGCTATTGGTGTTTTCATATTGGTAGCCTCTTTGCTTTTGGTCCATACGCATTTGGTGCAGTTATCAAAATGTGTTGCGTTGTTCACTATTGTATGTTGATGCTCCATATTCTTGTTACACATTAAGAAGTTTCCATTAATATTAATCTTAACGACCTGACACATTTAAAATACTGCACCTGATTTTGTGTATTTAAATTATTAGAATATTGCACGATAAGTTCTCTTTGACACCAACCATGGAGGAAGGAAAAAAAAGTCCTTCCTCCATGCACCATAAACGCCCACTATTTTAATTTATTGGTGCTCCAACTTCACCTTTGTATGGGGGCCCTGAAGGGACATATCGCTAACAGGTGCGCATACAATTGCGATGTCACAAATTTATTTGCAAATGTTTGCGCATACGTATGCGGTGTCGTGAAATTATTCGCGAATAAGTACGATGTCGCGATCAGACTGGATGCTAAAAATCCACAGATATATATTAGAAATTTTATTTAAACGTATGCGACAAAGTATGCAATAAAATTTTCGACAACTCAAACATATTCGCATACGTTACTCGCGAATACGAAATCCGACCATACGCAAGCGCATACGTAAGCATGCGCACATATTCCCAAATATTTTCACGACATACATGTACGTATGCCGACAAGTTTACAGTTATGCGATGTGCTTTTGGGCCACCGTACCTTTTTGATTGCATACGTTTGCGATGTCACAAACTTATTCGCAAATGTTTGCGCATACGTATGCGGTGTCAAGAAATTATTCGCGAATAAGTATGATGTCGCGATCAGACTGGATGCTAAAAATCCACAGATATATATTAGAAATTTTAATTAAACATATGCGACAAAGTATAATAAAATTTCCGACAACTCAAACATATTCGCATACGTTACTCGCGAATATCTTAACGAAATCCCACCATCGACAACTCAAACATATTCGCATACGTTACTCGCGAATATCTTAACGAAATCCCACCATACGCAAGCGCATACGTAAGCATGCGCACATATTCCCAAATATTTTCACGGCATACGTATGCCGACAAGTTTACAGTTATGCGATGTCCTTTTGGGCCACCGTACCTTTTTGATTAGGTAAAAGTCAGCTGCCTATTATTACATGGACAAGTGATAACACTATTAATATCAAGTGTCCAACTTTTACTAAGAAACACTTAAGTTTGGTACTGTTACCAACAGTATCATGCAGTTGTTTTACAACATATTTCATTGCAAAGACATTTGGCAAGGTAATGAATCTCACATAAATTCCAAAAACATTCAAAACCTTTTCTTAAGATGCACTGTGAAAAGAATAATTTGTAAAAGCTAATAAGCTAATTTAAAACAATTTTTCTATAAAAATGCTCCGTTATTGAATGACTATTGACTTATGGATTAACGGTGACGATTGCGAAGTTTCCTCACTCAAACTAAAGCTCATGTAACTAACAACCATACACGGTTAGCACGGTTAACATCCGTTGGCTCTCCGGGTTTTCACCGAACCCGTATGCCGTGAATAAGCTCCAGACCACGGCAGAGTGTTTTTAACGTTCACGGTGCAGGTCACACTGCGACCGGAAAATCCCCCATTGCAATAACGTGGGGAAAAGCTTCGGTGGTGATCGTCTCGCAGCGCAGCGTAGAGGATTCACTCATCACGTGACTAAAACAACCTCGTTATATTTTTACGTTGCAATTCTGATCGGCTTACAAGCTTTAGGTACGAGGTTGGAATTTTTGGTTCCGTTTTTTACGAAACCGCGGCTTTAGCTTGGGATGTCACTTGGGCTTCGGCTTGGGCTTCGTCTGCCTGTTTGAAGCCCCGTTAGAAAAGCACATGTTTTCTAAATAACTGACGGAGCCTAAGCCCAAGCCCAATATGTGGCCACGGTTTCGCAAATGCAAGCTGAAGAAGAAGAAGAAGGAGAAGAAGAAGAAGAAGAATATCCACCACAAGGACAATATCTCTGCCGTTGCACGGGCAGAGGTAATGTGTCTGCATCACAGTGGCTAGGGATTTTCCTGCATTTCACTGACACATGTTTCCTGATAACCAAAGAGTACAATAATAGGTACCTGAGTATTTCCTGGACATATTCAAGAAGAAAGAATATTTGACCGCACAAGTCCATATCTTCTTAATGGTGGCAATCTGTTGCTTCTTCCTTGCTGCGTTGTAATGAGTAACATACTCGGTGTTGTCTGTTGTCCAGCGCTGAGGAATTGCACGTTTGGTCTCAACCCTTCGGAGTTCCGTCTCTAACCTCCAATGAGAGAAATAACAATTCTTAACAGTTTTAACACATCATTGAATACGAGATTAATTTCATCTTACTAGCCAAGATGATTGGTTATAAATTGAACTAATGTTTCATTAAAACGTCTTTCTAGCCAACATTTTGGTTCATTTCTTTTGGATTTTAATGAGGTGGTTATACTTAATTTGTTTTAAATGTACTTAAAGCAAAAAAAAAAAAAATTTGGATACCTTGAGCAATGTTCATGATGGAAAAATATAAGTTCACACATTTAAGATAACTTCGACAACCTAAGAACCTCAGCTACAAACCTCATAAATGTACTTTGAAGGGAAAAAAAAAGATAATAAAAAGTGCAACTTACTGTTGACACTGGCCAGCAAGAACTTCAGCTCTGCGGTCATCATCACACAGTGTCATCAACTCTCTTGAAAACAAACCGTAAGAATGAGAAAAATCAAACTGTTTGATAACTCTGATGCCATATAGCTCTGGTCTTTGTTAGGGTTTGGTAGGGCTTGGTTTGTAATATTTGGGTCTTCAACTGAAGATCTGAATTCACACTATCAGTTTCATGAGTTCAGTAGACAGGAACTTTATATTCAGTTGTTGCCAACAAAGTCACATTTTAAATGTTTGGTATTTGTGAATTCTATAACATCCGGGTTTCTAATATTATGTAAAAGCATGTGAATAACATATTTTTTAGTCAATAAATGTTTATAGAAACTATTAAAAGACAGATGAATTTCGTACTGTCCCTTATCTTAAATAACAATTGTAGTACACAACTGGGTGATTTCACCAACCAGCAGTGTAATTATCGGACAGATAATACAGTGTAATTTACCAGTATAACAAGTCTACCTATCGGACAGATACAAAAGGGAACATCAGAAGATTTAATCTGAAGAAATTAAATTTGGCGAAGCCACTCACCTTCTCTTGTCATAGTGCAGTAGCTTCTTGACATATTTCTCCTGCCATGAAACCTGGCCTGTACATGTGATTCAAGCATTATACAATTACTACATGAAAAGAACAGGAAAAACGAAGTACATTTGTACAGTTGTACCGGACACAGTAACAGTGAAGGACCAACATATCAGCAGGGTCACCGATACTAGGCCGAACAGTGAAAATGTTCCATAACACTAAAGATGAAGTCTCAACCATGATTGAGACAGGATGGACCTCCTTTGGGAGGTTGCCTTGGATCAGTCATGTTGGTCTTTGAAAAGCGTTTGAAACCGTTTTTTTATAAATGCATATGGTTAGAAAGATATTTTAAAAGTAGACTACAATGATCCACACAAATTTTCCTCGAAATTGCGTGCTATTCCTTTTATTTTGCCAACTACATAACATGGCCGACCGTATTAGTCAAAGAGGTAAAAGGAAAACCACGCAATTTGGAGTGAAACTTGTGTGGATCATTATATTCTAGTTGTAAAATATCTCTTTAATCATTTGCATTTTATAACAAATGGTTTCAAACGCTTTTCAAAGACCAACTTGACCGACTCAAGGCATTGTATTCCTTTAAGTGTGTACTATCCAACTACAACAAATGTACTCACTTTATTAAGTCGTGTGAGTTACCATGGTTTTGGGTCACCCCAAAACATACCACACACCCGAGAAAACTCATGCAATAGTTGGCCCCATAGCTCTTTCCAATGGGACCTCTACACAACCTGGGACTCCTATATACCCATTTGTTATGAGTACCTGAACTTCAATCAGCCAATAAAAACCATAAGTAAACAAACACCCAAAACAGGATAATAAATAACATTAAAAAAACACAGAAATGATGGGTCACACCTTTTTGACTGGATCGTTTGACTTCAGCATGACTCTTTTCTCCTTTTCTCCATTTCTTAATGTCTTCAAGGGACACTAAGATAAAGAATATATGTACATTTACATCAATCAATGATGCCGAGAACTGCTTCGCTTGAATTTGAACAGAAAACCAATTTACAGGCACAAAACAATAATGGTCTGGCATTGCAAAAGACTATGTACACAATGTACATTTACCTGAAAAGTCGTTACATATTTCTTGCAGTGCGTTCTTTGAATCACCATTGACTTTGACAGCACGATCCATGAGTGTTACAAGGCTGATACCTTAAAAAAATACAAAGAATTTAAAAGCATTCAACATTGGACATTGCTGACATAGATGTACATACGCAAAAAGCAACAAGATGACATTACACCTAAACAGACACTTTTAGGTGGGCACTATTGTTGATTGAATGATTTTACTTGATTTGTGAAAAGAAACAAAAGCATTACATTTCTCTTTTGATACAAGAAAAAGACAATGAAGCAAACCAAACACTGCTGTAATATAAACCCAGGAGTCTGAGATTGAGACCAAGACAGACTTGAGGTTTGGAACAGGACAAAAACTATTTCATCAGGGCACAATTAAAAAACAAAAAAATAAAAGTTAAGTACAGAGACAAAATGTGTCAGTAACGAGAAATAAAACAAAACAAAACAAACAGAACAATTGAAAATGTTAATGTACAGTTAGATTGATCAATAAACACATGTAGTCTGGCTGTAGTCTCTTTAAATAAATATTCTCTTTAATCAAGATGTAAAAACTTACCAATATCATGTCCTTTGCGTCGACTATAATGCAGAAGAGCATCAGTCAACAGGTCTTCCCTGTGGGCAGGTGTCATCTGCTTAGTGCGTCGTAGAAAGGACCAGAGCCTCTCCATAACTTCACCATCAGTCAAGCCATACCCACACCTCCATCTTGTGCTGTATTCAACCTTGCCATAGATGAAAATCACACAATAAAATGTGGCATAATCAAAGGAAACTTGTGTATCATTCTTTAAACAGGGGATGACAGTGTTCGAACCTGGTCTTCACTGTGTGGGGGTTGGTGGCTGTTATGGGGCTGTTAACAGACCAGCCAGAGGCGAGGTCCGTTAACAGCCCCAGCAATACCTTTTTTCGAAATAAATTGCTAAAATTGTACAAATTTTGTAACTTTTTCCTCAAAAAGACATGTTCAGGGGCCATATTTCAGCTTTTGATGGTTCCTGTCTCTTACGTGCATTAATCACAATGGTCTTTTAAGCGCCCTCACTAGGGGGGGGGGGGTCTAAGGAAGCAAATGATAGCTGTTCTTTGTGCAGGAATGGTGCACGAGCTCAGCATGTAGCATGTCACACTAGTAAACAGGACCATTATGGACAATACGTGCGCACCTCACATCAAAATTGATCAAAATTGATACATCAAAATTGATACATTTTCAGTGCGGGAAGTGGCCGAAGTTTGAGATACACAGTGCATGCAAAGCGCAACCTAGTTGTACACAATGTACGCTGGTTGAGGGGCCATTGCCAGTTTCCAAAGCCAGTCCTTTAACTAATCAGAGTTTGGAAACTGTCCATGGTATTTATTAAAAAAAAATTCACGAGCAATTAAGAACGGAGTCTGATGATTGCAGTTTTACAAAGCACCTTCATATATTTTGACTTGCTAACATAAAGGTCTGGTTTTAAATACTATAATCATGAAAAACAACTATTCATATTTGTAAGAAATACTAAGAATTACTTATTTCTCTTGACCAGGCAAAAAACATGTGGTTCACCCAATGATGACAAGTGAAATGAAAATGTACCATCAATTACAATAGCTGTAATCAAATGAGATATAATGCTAAATGACTTGGTGTAATATGTCAAAACACGAACCTGGCAGGCCATTTTATGCCCATAGGCATGAAAGACTGGTAGTGCCAATTCCAAATCCTGGTGCCTGTTGTCTGTATCTTTCTGCAAATAAAGAAGATAAATTTTGAAGAAAAGGTAGAACACAATAGGAAACATCTTGTCTTTATTGGAAGTTAAGTTTTACGTTTTTATTCAGTGACAAATGAGTATCGCATTGCTACATAGCAGTGGCAATGAAGTAACCGTCAGATTGTTCAAACAAAATCGAATTGACACCTTCGGACGAATCAATTTATGAAAAGATGGTTTATTACCAATTAAAAATACACAATAACATAATTCTGTTCAGAATGTTTTATTTTGTACAAATAAAATTTAGTTATTGTTGTTTTCCTATATCAAATCAATGGATTTAACTTTATATCATTCAACAAAACGATTTTGAATGTTTTGATGAAGCTTTTCGCTTTTTCTCAATTTTGTTTGTCAATTCTCAACAAACGAACAAAAAGGCGAACTGTATAGTCAGTTTGGCTATGAGGGGAGCCAATCGGCACCCTTCATGAAGAGTCTATACTCCTATGTACATGAAGTAAAATGAATACAAAAAGGCATACCATAAAATCAGTTTTGCTATGAGGGGTGCCAATTGGCACCCTTCATGAACAGTCTATACTCCTATGTACAGAGAGTAAAATGAATAAAAAAAAAGCATACAATAAAGTCATTTTGGCCATTATACTCCTATGTACAGAGAGTAAAATGAGTACAAAAAGGCATATCATAAAGTCAGTTTGCTATGAGGGGTGTCAATTGGCACCCTTCATGAAGAGTCTATACTCCTATGTACAGAGAGTAAAATGAATACAAAAAGGCAAACCATAAAGTTGCTTTGGCCATGAGGGGTGCCAATTGGCACCCTTCACGAAGAGTCTATACTCCTATGTACAGAGAGTAAAATGAATACAAAAAGGCATACCATAGTCAGTTTGGCTATGAGGGGTGCCGATCGGCACCCTTCATGAAGAGTCTATACTCCTATGTACAGAGAGTAAAATTAATACAAAAAGGCATACAATAAAGTCAGTTTGGCTATGAGGGTTGCCAATTGGCACCCTTCATGAAGAGTCTATACTCCTATGTACAGAGAGTAAAAAGAATACAAAAAGGCATACAATAAAGTCATTTTGGCTATGAGGGGTGCCGATTGGCACCCTTCATGAAGAGTCTATACTCCTATGTACAGAGAGTAAAATGAATACAAAAAGGCATACAATAAAGTCATTTTGGCTATGAGGGGTGCCAATTGGCACCCTTCATGAAGAGTCTATACTCCTATGTACAGAGAGTAAAATGAGTACAAAAAGGCATATCATAAAGTCAGTTTGCTATGAGGGGTGCCAATTGGCACCCTTCATGAAGAGTCTATACTCCTATGTACAGAGATTAAAATGAATACAAAAAGGCATACCATAGTCAGTTTGGCTATGAGGGGTGCCAATTGGCACCCTTCATGAAGAGTCTATACTCCTATGTACAGAGAGTAAAATTAATACAAAAAGGCATACAATAAAGTCAGTTTGGCTATGAGGGGTGCCAATTGGCACCCTTCATGGAGAGTCTATACTCCTATGTACAGAGCATAACATGAATACTATGTAATTTGAAAGGACTTGTTTTTTTTGGTTTAATTTGTTACTCTAAACTCCAGCACTTCGTATGGAAATTGTTTAGATTATGTTATGCCATGTTATGGTTGACTACACTTCGTCACCCATTTCTTCATCCAGCTCACTATACCGCCGTCTCAACTCTCTTCTTGTGTCTGTGTTCAGAGTGCCTCTTGTGGTGAGATTAAATCCCCACAGAATGACAGCATCTGTAGACACCTCATCGGTGTAGTCTTTCCTACCCTTTCCCGTTCCCATGAACCAATCTTTCCACTCTTTTAACCAAGAACCCTTCAACCACTGTATTTTTAATGTTGAAGGGTTTCTGACCAACACTCTGCCAATGTAGGGACGCTTGGTTGAATCATCCAGATGCAGTGCCACCAGCTGGCCCTCTGCAATTGACTCCCTTGTGGCCTGGACTGAAACCATTCTTGCTGGTTCCTTTCCCTGGTCCCCAATTGAAACCTGTACCAGAATGAAAACATGAGTAAACACATGAGTTACACAGTTCATATAATTAAAAATATACAATTTTGTTAATTGCTAAAATAACCAGACCTGTGAAATTGTAGTAGATACTTACTTGTTAGACGGAATTAACATGGTACAAACCACAACTTGCTGATGTAGCATATTTAAAAAACCTAGGGCGTAATTTTGCTGCCCAAACACTGTCACAGTAGCATGTGATTGTCGTCACACGTCTGATTTAACCCTGATCAGTAATCAAGCCCAAAACATTGAAAAACTGTCATTATGCTTCGCATAACTTTATAGAAGCAATACCAAAAGTGTTTTACTGTTTTTAAACCTACTTTAACATATTAAATGTCTCTCTCCGTTTAAGAATTGTTAAAATATGCGATATCACGACCTTGTACAGGGATTATACTGTCTAGTTTAATGTGTGTCAATCTTGTCATACATGTACCTTGGGATATTTTTGGTCAGTTTATCTTGAATAATCTGCAGCTCCTCAGTCAAACTCTCTGGGTCAGAATGTTCTTGGTTGAGTTTTATCAGATCTTTGAGGGTCAACTTGAAGGGACGTCTGGAACCTTTGGAACAAATACAATTACAGACACTTTTGAAACTATTGAAAATGTGAGGTTTTAAATATTTGTTTCAAAAACTTTGTGAAGAGTCTGTTGCGCGTGGGTTGTGTGTACGAGCACGCGCTTAGAAATAGATTATGCGCGCTTAGAAATAGATTACGCGCTGTTACTAATAGCTATGAATTGCGTTCCGCGTGATAATCTTGTGCGCCTGACACGCCGGTTATAAACACTGGTCATTATCAACCGTTTAAACACCCCCACGTGATGCGCTCTCCACCAATAGGAGTAGAGTAACTGTCTGGGGTATTTATGAAAAATTATTAATCGCCTTTGTTGTCTAATGGGGAGAAGAAGCAGGGTGTCCCCCCTCCACCCCTTTATTTTTTTGATTTTTTTTTTTAAAATGTGTTGTGAAAGTTCTGCTGTTTTTTTCGCATGACATATAAACTTCAAAATATTGCATTATAATTCGTATGGTAGATTGGACAAACTTTGTAAAGAACAAAGAAACTATTTGATAAACCGGGCATATATAAACCATACATTTCGTACTGGCAACCTACAGTTGTGGGTTCTGTTTTCAAACCCAAACAGTCAACTGCGTTGTACTTGTGTTGCCCTATAATAACAAGCTGGAACTGCAGAAACTTGTTTACCTTCAGACAGCATAAACCTTTCGACATTTCAATGTCCTTTCCATTCGAGTCTGTCTCTGGTTGTGGCTCCCAAGGTGATGAGGCCCACATACGCCAGTGCATTCTACTCGTACCGTCAATCATTTGGAAACGAAACCAATGAGGGTGGCTGTGATGTTTAAAATTCCCATACAAGTGTGGCTCTAACCACTTCTTGACATTGAACAGAGGTGTTGCACTCTGCACGCTGATGAAAGGGGTGTAACTGTCGCTTGTAATTCTCGCTTGTAAATCTGCAATATATAAGTACACATACAAATTTGTATAAAAGTGGCAAAACAGCTTTAATTTGCTGCTCATTTGCTGAGATTAACCGTAAAAACCTACAGTAAAGGTGACAACTTTTTTATTGCGATGTAAAACAATTAAGTACACATACAAATTTGTATAAAAGTGGCATAACAACTTTAATTCATACGCATGGAAATTAAATTGGCTGATCACTTGCTGAAATTGACCGTGAAAACCTATAGTAACGATGAAAACTTTTTTATTGCAAAGTAAAACAATTAACATACCATCCTGTGTGTAGACATTGGCTGTCCGAATTTTCGCAGCAATGCAAGAAAACAGCTGATCCACATCCTCATGAGTGTGTCCAACAGGTAGAAAGTGCATGGTCACCTGCATTAAAATAATTAGCTTTGATACATGGACTTATGTTTTTGAACAAAATTATTACGACAGTAATATGATTGATTTAGTTCGACTTGAAGATGAAATATGTGGCAAGTTTCATAAAAATCACTCAAGAACTCTTACTTAGTATTTCTTTCCCAAAGTAAATTTTGTAAGTTTTCTTAAGACATTACAAGACCATCACTATTTTGTGGTCACTGTTGAAATCAGAGCACTACCATGTAGTATTAGCTGTCAAAAGATTGTATTTTCGTACTTAAAAAGTCCAAAACACCCCTATTTGAAATCAAGTTTAACCCAACCATATACCTAGTGATTATTTGTACAATTAAATGCAGTGTCTACGGAACCATCCCCATACTTAAAAAGAAAACTTGCTGTTTAATGGTAACTCCAAACTGAAATGGTAAATTTCACTATTCTAAAACTCAAAACTTAGCAAAACCAGCCCCAAATGGCAGATTTTTTACATGTTTGTTAGTTTGGAGCCAAGGTCCATCATACATATGAAAGTTACAAAGGGGTAAAACAATTGGTCGTGGGCAACATTTTCAAAACTTCTTTGATATTTGCTGGTCCCTTATACTCCTAAGTTAAAGTATAGTTGGATGAAATTCTCGTCCTAGTTCTTGCATTTTTTTTTTTGTCAAATGAGTATATAGGCCTAATTTACCTCTTCAAAGACTTCAAGCTGAACCAGTAGAGCAGCAAATGTCATCACGTAGCGATTCTTATTTTCGCGATAGCAGTTATCTAACTGTAGAAACAGGTCTCTCCCCATCTTCTCCTTGTGCAACACTAGAGTTTTCAGCAGACAGTTTATTGTCATGTTGCTGTCATGAGGGACATCTTTGTTGTCAAGAAACACAATTGGAACTTTTCCCTCTGGAACTCCTGTATGAACCAGGACACTTGAAAATATAATCAAAACAAATAGCTGTTACTGGTCAGATGTCAAAGGTCTTCTGTTCAAAGTATCCACATTTAGAGGCAAATTTCTTTCTTTTTCTTTCAGTGCTGAAATACAATTACGAACTTGGTATCGATCGCCGTTTGCAAACAACTATTTGTGCACCTTTTATTAACTTTCAAATAATTTATTTCCATACATCTGTACACGTGTTAATCAGTACAAGGGAGCTTATTTCATTTTCTCCTGCTTTCAATAAAAAACAAATGACTGAATAGTTGTCAAGTTATCACGACCTGCAGTAGTGATACTTGCTTTGAATTCTATTTTAATGGCACGACCTGCGGTTATTTGTTTAATACCTGTGATATGGACTGGTAATCTAGCCAAGAGGGCAGACCCTTTGTCTCTTCTGATGAAGTGGGGGACATCAGTCTTAGCCTGATGGCCTGATCCATACCATCGATGATTATCGTTGTCAGATCTCTTGGCTGACGTCTTGCTCGCTCTCTAGCTTTTTGGTACTCCTTTCTCTCCAATCTGCATATATATCGAAACGGATGGATAAGTTTTTTGCTGCAGTATGTTACAGTTTTCGCGTTGTTTTGCTGCAAATACTCTGTTTTATATGTGGTGCATTCAAAATGCATCGGTATGGTAAAATACACCAGCCTATTCTAAATGTAAGAATTAGGCACTTAGGTTGCCTAGCAACAAGAACAAGTAGGCTACGAATCTGCACCCTTTATTCTAAAAAGTCAGAGGACTCTATGACCCAACAGTCGGGTGGGTCATTAGTTGGGTCACTAGACACAAGTTGCACTGTCTGAAAGCATGGTGTACAAACGGACTACTTTCTCAAGAAACAGCCCTTGCCTGAAGTACGGTAGCTTTAGACTGTTGTAGTACTGCAGTGTAGAGTGTAAAAAAAAGGGCGGCACTCCTTCATCTTTAGTTCAGTCACTCATAACTCTTGTTGTTCTTTTCAGAAACTTTTGAACAAAGGGTTGTATAAACACGAAGTTTTCAAAAGAAGTACAGCATAGTTTTTGCACTTTTCAGATGTACAGTATAGGCCTACAAAAAAAACCACAAACGACTCATTTTGCTTGATCCCAACACAATTAAAGCCGTGCCTTTGTGATGTTTTGCGGATGAAAAATGAAATCCCTTCCAATTGGATTGGATGAATTTATAAAAGGAAAAGCTCTACTTCAAATTTATCTGTAGTGTCAATCAGCATTATTTGCAATCTTTTATTGTGTCAGATTATACTTACTCCACAGTTCGCGTATGCTGACTCAACATTTCTGCTACCTGTTTATGTTCAACATCGGTGAGGGTCTTACGACGTTTCTCTTTTAAGTTGGTACAGATGGTGCATTCTGTGAAGTCGGATCTCTGAATATAAAAAATAAAAAATATCAAACAGTGAATAATATAGTAAGTTAAAGACACTGGGCACTATTGGTAATTGTCAACGGATCAGTCTCAATTGGTGTTTCTAAACTGCATAAAATAACAAACCTGTGAAATTGAGCTTACAATTTGTCGTCGAAGTTGCGAGATAATAATGAAGGAAAAACACCCTAGCACGAAGTTGTGTGCTTTCAGACGCTTGATTTTGAGACCTCAAATTCTAATTCTGAGGTCTTGAAACCAAATTCATGAAACACATTACTTCTTTCTCGAAAACTTCAGAAGTAGCCTCTCACAATGTTTTATACTATTAACCTCTCCCAATTACTCGTTATCATTTGTTGCCAAATATTATTTTGAGTTATTACCAATAGTGTCCACTGCCTTTAAATTTATATAATATTTATATAATATAGAACTTGATTTTACGGGACCTCCTTTCGCGGGTGCTCTTCCATCACTTCCAATAATTATAGTTAACCATTTAATTTGAAAATTTTCTTGTATAGAGCTATAGAGCTACTTCCATGTAAACAGTTACCACAGCCAAATTCCTGCTGGTCACATACCAGTTTCCTCCTTGTACACAAGCCGCTATAACGTAAACAAACACCGGAAGTGTGTTGCATAATATGTTGACATAAGTGAGTGGGAAAACCGTACTGCCTCGCCACGTCTTGGGCAGAAATTGTCGATTGTTTAGTTTTTAATAGACTAGCGTGATTATTCTTGTATTTTTCTTTGTTCAATTTTATCAATGGTGTAGCTTTTCAAGAAAATTTGCGTCAAAACAAATTATTAATAGAAATCTTTACCTTGGCAATGATAAATTGCGGCAGATGGTCGGTCCAAACAGAAGTAAAACGTTCGTAACAAATAGTTTTCACTATTCCCCGTTCTGTAAATTCTGCCACCATCCTTTCATACATGGATTTTTTAGTGTAGGTTGGCGGTAGGTGCACTTGGGTTTTGTGCGGCATCCAGTCACCGATCCGCTCAAACAGATAACGCATCCATGCGATGGCTTCAGTTGTCTTTGCCTGCATAGCATTCCGGCCTAAATTCCCATGATGGACTGTTGTAATTTGGCATTGGAATAACTTTTGACAGCGAAGAAACCTTTTGTAGGTTGCATCGTGCACAATGCACCACGCTTTGTCGCAAACCGACTTTCCTCTGAGCACAAATCTCTTTCTGATCAAACTCTTTCCAGACTGGCTCAGTTGAACTTCACTCTTGTCTCTAATGTTATCAAGTATGAACTGTCGTTGTTGAGTTGTGCCTTTTTCTTTGAATTTAAGTTCGCTAATCTCCACATCAAGGGGGGACAGAGCTTTTAAACACCTGTTACTGCAGCACTGGTTCTTCAGAACGTCTGCAGAATTCCTTAGCTGTTTTTTCTGTGGAAGTGTGCTGCAATGAGCAATTGGTGAAATCTGCTGGAAATTAGACCGTCTTTTGTCTTTGCCTGGCGGTTTCTGGGGGGTTGACGAATTTGGTTCATCAAAACAGTCGTCCGAAAAGCTGCAATTTACAAGTGGTTCTTCGTCTGAAAAGCTGCGGTTTAGTGGCTCCAAATCCGTACTGAAACCAGTGCAGTTTAAAGGCTCAGAGTCAGTTGAGAAACTGGAGTCTGAATCTCCTCCACGGTCCTCGTTGACTGTGGACATCTTACTGGACCTATTGGAAAACAACGATGATAACTTAATATATATGTTTACCTAGCAATTTTTGGTTTACAAACTTGCAGTAAATACTGATTATAGGCCTACGCCAAGGCCCACGGTACAAATGTTGTGTTAAAAGCATTACACACTT